>NC_091954.1:799023-1009023 GCF_031021105.1 Erythrolamprus reginae | reverse complement strand
AGGTGCGTCTTATACTCTAAATGTAGTGGTTTTTTGAAGCTCCCCCCCCCAGCCCTAATGGTCTTCCCAGCTCTTACCTTGCAAGCTCTTTCATTGTTACTCTCTGCAAAGAATGTTTTCCGAGCCCTAAGTCTTTGCAGGTTTCCCCTCCCCCATTGCTTTAACTTGCTCTAAATGTTTCTTTCTAGCCCTAACTAGGGGCTAACAATGTTCTCAGCTCCTACCCACTTGCAAGCTCTTTCATTGTTACTCTCTGCGAAGAATGTTTTCCAAGCCCTAAATCTTTTCAGGGTTTTTTCCATTTTTCCACTTGCTCTGACTGTTTCTTTCCAGGTGCTAATGGTGTTCTCAGCTCTTACTGGCTTGCAAGCTCTTTCATTGTTACTCTCTGTGAATAAAGTTTTTTTAAAGCCCTAACCAGGGGATAAAATAATGTGCTGAAGCTGACCAGACTAAGGGTGCTAGCCAGAGGAATATCTGGTAAGCAGACGTTTTTCCCTATCCCACCCCCCCAAAAAAACCCTAAGGTGCATGCATCTTCAGTGCATCTTATACTCTGAAAAATACGGTATATATTCTCTCTCTCTCTTTCTCTCTCTCTCTCTCCCTCCCTTCACATACCCAAACACCAAAACACAACAATTACATGTTCAGAATAAAATTAAAATTTAGTTAACATTAAAATTGTATGGCATTACCCTGACTCAGACGTAATTCCACCCAGAGCCCGCAATAATAATTCAGTTCCAACTGGTTTTTGCAAAACGTTAACAATTGAGTCCGTCTCTCCTCCAGAAGGAAGCTGGTTTCGGAAGTGTGGGGCCATCATGGAGAAATAATTGGAGCCTGCAACCTTCAATCCTGCTCATTTCCTGGGCAGAGACACATTTATTTAAAACTTTTAGGGCCACCAATGACTTTGGGTGGTGTACACGAATTACAAATTGTAAAAAAAAAAGAGAAAAACTTAATGGTTTTCCTTTCCAGAGAGAGCGATAAATGATGGATTGTACAGATTCGGTCAGAGGTTGCAGCTCCACAAATAGCTAAAATGAAGCCACCGAAATCCCATTTAGGTTCTGCGTTTTGTTTCCACAGTGTCATCATTGGCCCAACTAGGTCAAATATTTATCATATGATAATAAGAATGACTAAGCTATTATAAAAGGGTAAGAAAAATAGCAATACAAGAAATAAACATGTATTATTAAGCGAGTGTGGAAAAATAGAGTTTTTGATCAGGAATATAGATAGGCTTCAGATCATAATCATCATCACAACAACAACAACAACAACAACATCTTAAGTACATCTTAAAAAGATACTTGATTGATACCTAGAATGCTGGCAGCAATGTTGTATCAGTCAATAATATTTCTGATACATTTTTAAATGTTCTGTTGACTGAGTTTCATGTTTAATGAATAAATGATGATGATGATGATAATAATAATAATAATGATGATGATGATGATAATAATAATAATAATAATGATTTATTAGATTTGTATGCAGCAGCAGCAGCAACAACAACAATAACAACAATAACAATAATAATAATAATGCCATGAAATTGGAGATACAAAAATCCACTGACAATCCAAACTGCCAAATTTGCAACAATAAAGTTGAAGCTGTTTCACACTTAATATCTGAGTGCAGCAAAATTACAAAGCTAGACACGGTCGCATTGGTAAATTCGTGCGTTGGTCATTATCTAAAAACATGTGGCCTCCCTGTATCCGAAAAGTCACAGGAGCACAAAGTGGAAAAAGTGTCTGAAAACGAGACAGGGAGGAATCTTGTGGGACTTTTGAATACAGACAGATGATCATTTGGAACACAACACGCCAGATATCACAGTTGTCGAGGGCCGAAGAGCACAATTTATTGGTATCATTGTAGCAGGAGATGCCAGAGTCAAAGAAAAAGAACTGGGGGGAAATTGTGAAATGTTGCGACCTGGCCATTGAACCTACACAGCTATGGATGAAAGATGTGACAGTGATGCCCATTGTCATCGGGGTCCTTGGTACCACAAAACACGTCAAGAAATTGGAGCTTCCTGCAATAACACCAGCTGAACTGCAAGAAACGGGGCTACTTGGAACATCGTATATTTTAAAATGATACCTGGTTGATACCTGGGATGCTGGCAGCAATCCGTATCAACCATGAGGACCAGTCAGTGGTATTTGTGACAATTTGTTAAGTATTCATGTTTAATGAGTAAAAGAGATGGTGGTGGTGGTGGTGGAAGGTCTTAAGCATAGGCCTTATCAGGAAAGACTTCATGAACTTCATCTGTAAAGTCTGGAGGGCAGAAGGCAAAGGGGGGACACGATTGAAACATTGAAATATGTTAAAGGGTTCAATAAGATTCAGGAGGGAAGTGTCTTTAATAGGATAACGAACACAAGAACAAGGGGACACAATCTGAGGTTAGTTGGGGGAAAGATCAGAAGCAACGTGAGAAAATATTATTGGACTGAAAGAGGAGTAGATGCTTGGAACAAACTTGGACCTATGATTACAACACAGGAGGGAAGTGTTTTTAATAGGAAAGTGAACCCAAGAACAAGGGGGCACAATCTGAGGTGAGTTGGGGGAAAGATCAGAAGCAACGTGAGAAAATATTATTTTACTGAAAGTGTAGTAGATGCTTGGAATAAACTTCCAGCAGACGTGGTTGGTCAATCCACAGTCACTGAATGTAAACCTGCCTGGGATAAACACAGATCCATCCTAAGATAAAATACAGGAAATAGTAGAAGGGCAGACTAGAGGGACCAGGAGGTCTTTTTCTGCCGTCAATCTTCTATCTTTCTATGTTTCTAAACTGAATCCCAAAACCATTTCATTCGTATTTGGCTTAAATAAGAAATAGACCGCTAGAAAAGCAAAAAGAAAAAAAAAAGAAAGAAAGAAAGAAAAAGGGTCAAAGTCGAAATGATTGAATGGGAACATGTCAGGTGGGAAGAATCGGGACCCGGTGCTGAATTCCAATTAATCTCATTTATTGCCCCTGTCAATACACAAGAATCTCGTCAACTGATGGTCAGCACTAAACCAGTGCTGCATAAGAGTCAATGGAACCCAAGAGGCGTTCAACTCAGATCATTTGTGGCCATGTCAAGATTCGAGGCGGGTTCCTCTCTTAACTCCACCCTGGGTTCTGCCTGTTGCTTTATTCCCTACAGAGAAAAGGAGAGAATCGGATCTTGGATGGTTCCACTAAGATGAGGACAAGGGCCCCCTGGGTGAACATTTCGGCACTGAGGTCGTGTGACCGGAAGATCTGAAGGCTAAATTTTGTGATGGGCCATGCAAGCAGACTGTCCTGTTCAGCGCTTCGAATCCACCCGGCCTCCCCTTGCACACCTGAGTACTTTCACTGGTATTTTTAGAGGAAGTTTGCTCCGCTCTTTCAGCCCCTTGTTTAAAGCCGCAAAGAGCTTAGCACAGCAACCACTGAGTTGATGCTGCAATAAATCTGATTTAAAGCTCTGAAGCTGCCTGAAATTTACATTTGATCTGTTCTAGAGAGGCTGGGATTAATGACGTAAAAACCTGGGTAACGAGATTTTCTATTCTCCCAAGAGGCCAAGCAAAGGTCTCCGTGGCGTTAGACATTCATTCCACATGTTGCTGACAACGTCCATTATGACACCACCACTATTATTCTCACCCAATTGTACATATGCATTTTTCTCTATCTATGTATCTATGTATCTATCTATGTATCTATGTATCTATCTATATATCTATGTATCTATCTATGTATCTATCTATGTATCTATCTATGTATCTATTGATATACTGTATCTATGTATCTATGTATCTATGTATGTATCTATCTTTCTATCTTTCTATCTATCTATCCTTATATCTCTCTATGTATATAATAATAATAATAATAATAATAATAATAATAATAATAATAATAATGTATTAGATTTGTATGCCGTCCCTCTCCGAAGACTCGGGGTGGCTCACAACAATAATAAACAGTGTACAAATCCAATATTTATAAAATAAATATAAAATAATCCACCATGCTGGTATATATATTTAGCGATGCAACCCGTTCACTCTGCACTTCCCTCGTTTGCAAGTCATTCTGTTTATTCCTAGGATGAAGCAAAAGTTGTTTTTCCCCTTTCTCCTCCGTCTGCCTTGAACGCTCTCTGCCAATGGCCTCCAATCTCTTGCAGAGCTCATCCCATTACAGAGGGTTTGTTTCTCACCCCAAACTCTATGTTCTCTTCCCAAAAGACATTAGAGCCTCCTAATTCTTCTGGCAAAGACGCTGCCCTGGAAATCACCACTGCCCTGTTCTCCAAACCAAATAGATTTTTAATTTTTAGCCAGCTCGGTTGGGAAGATGCATCAAACCATCTTTTGGTTTTATTTTAGCCCCACAGCGCTAATCACGTCGTCCATCATCTTCCAGCCCCCGTCACCAGAGATCAGCCTGCAAAGGGAACTCTACCTTTTGTTCTACCGACTGTAATGTCCAGGCTCCTTCAGCTCCCATGGAAAGGGCAGTCCCCTAAATCTCATCAGGTGGCAGACTGAATAACAGGCCACCAGATGTGGTTTGCACTTGTATTTGATTTGTGTTGTCAAGAGGGTTTGTATAGTTTTATCCTTTTCCATCAGAATAGAGCTCTTGGAGACCATTTCAGATCTGGAGGCAAGCTGTTCCACTGGTTAATTGTTCTAACTGTCAAGAAACTTCCCCTTAGTTCCAGGTTGCTTCTTTCTTTGATTAGCCAATTTTTTGGAGTATAAGACACACACACACACACACACACACACACACCAAAGAGGATGGAAATGTCAGTGCGTCTTATACACCAAACACAGCCTTTTGTTTGCTGTTCCAAACTGTTTTTCCCCAAACGCCCTCACTCTGCTAAACAAATAGATTAGATTAGATTTATTGGATTTATATGCCACCCCTCTCCGTAGAAATAATTCCCTCCACACTGTCAAACTATTTACTAAGTCTCCAGTTATATTTCTACTAGTTTTTTTCCTCATCATTCCTATCATCTTTTTCCTCCCACTTAGGACTGTAGGACTGTCACTTGTTACTTGCATCCTTAATATTTTTTATTAATATTGATTGTTTACCGATTGCTTATTTGACCCCCTATGACAATCATTAAGTGTTGGACCTCATGATTCTTGACCAATGTCTCTTTTTCTTTTATGTACACTGAGAGCATCTGCACCAAAGGCAAATTCCTTGTGTGTCCAATCTCACTTGGCCAATAAAGAATTCTTCTCTATTCTATTTTTTTTATATTAAGGCTTTTAACTGGTTTTTCTTTAAAATCATTGGATTTGTACTGTGTTTTGCTGTTGTGAGTCACTCAGAGTCTCTGGAGAGGGGCGGCATACAAATCTAATGAATCTAAATCTATTCCCTGCTACGGTCTTTGCTCATTAACGAATCCTCTTCTGATCTTGCCATCTACTTTTCCAACCAATGCATGAAAAGGGAGTTTTGCTTTTCCTTCATTTTCTATCCATTTCTGGGGCGTTGGGGACGATGGAGATAATTATATATTGTTCCTTCTGACCATTTCTTCTCAACCTCTTGCCTGAGTGTTGGTGATCACAAGGTGTCTTTCAGAATAAAGGCAAAAGGAGATTTCCAGAGTGATCTAATTCATACCTTTCAGAGATTAACAGATAAAGGCCTGGAAATTCACAGGGCTCTGGAAATTACCCATTTTATTCCGTCTCTGTGCAAGCGAGTTCATTTGACTGTTTTATTGCAAAACCGAATCAATGTAATGGAAAGAGGAAGCTCCAGGCAGAAAATGGAGTCTATTGGATTTACAAAAAAGCAGAAATAATACTTTTGAAACATTTAACTGAAATATGAAAACTACAAGTGCACACAATATGTATGTGTAGGTTAAAAAAAAAGGAGTTTGGTCATGGTCGCACAACCGAACGTGCCCACGTACAAACATCGCGTAGCACCAATTGTATTGCAAAATCTTGTTTCTTCTTCTTTTAAATGGCTCTTCCACAAATAGAGGAAATTGTTGCACATGTTTCTATTGTGCAAATCTATTGTGCCCCGAGTCTTCGGAGAGGGGCGGCATACAAATCTAATAAATTATTATTATTATTATTATTATTATTATTATTATTATTATTATTATTATTGATGGGTGGGAGTTGGACAAGGAGACATTCAAGGTCCCCTCCAATTCTGTTGTTTAATTTTATAATGTTATTGTTCTGGCCCTGTCCCGCTCAGCTGATCATGGATTCTGAGGATCAAGAGATGGTTGTGTTTTGATGCCCTGGGCCTGTGTACTTTGCCCCTGAGTTTGAGAGTGTGGTGGTCGGAGAGGATGTGGGGTCAGAGGCTGAAAGCCAACCAGGGCCGACTGTCGCACCTTCTGAGGCGCACATGAGTGACTCGGGAGAAGAGGGAGAGCCCCTTCTAGATGGAAGAGTGCGCAGAAGTATAAGCAGGCAGGAATGTTTGAGGAGGAAGAGATCTCTGTGTGAATAGCTCTATAGAACTCTTGGCTATGCCTTGTGGATATATAAGGAGAGGTCTCGTGATGAGCTCTTTGTGAACATCAATGTTCAAATAAAGATGGCTTGAAATGGTGACCGAGAACACTTTCCACTAAAATAAAGCATGTGAACAGCTGCAATTTGCCTTTCCGGGATTCCTGCCAAAGGATTGTGAGTGTGGTGATTAAAGATGACATCTAAGACAACATTTTAATGCCTTTTTGGCTTCCGGCCTGAGACTGTGGTAGCAGCCGTAATTGATCATGGAATGCTGCCTAGCATTGGCTCTTATCTCTCGCTACAGTTAACTATTTCTGATCTGATTTGTTTTTAAAAAATATATGCTGAAAAATTGAATAATCCGGTTGTGTGGGATTTTTTTTGCCTCTGGGGCTTCAGGGAAGCTTCTCTGAATATTCCGAAGGATAAAAGGGCCTTTTCCAAGGCCAAAGATCAGTTGGCCAGTGTACACATGCACAATGGAACTGTAGCATGGAAAAGTCTCATGTGCCCTCCGATATGGCTCTATGTGCTACCTGTAGCATAAGTGCCATAAATTCACCATCATGGTCCTAGACTTCAATAGCCTTTTTGTATTGTGTTGACCAAAAATGGACACAATATGCCAAGCCTGGTCTTAAGGTTGCCCAACTCAAGGGACACTGCACTCAAGAGCTGAACTTCTTTAACATAACAATGTCCCCGGACAATCCAGAAGCGTCATTTCAGTTACCCTTAAAATATCCCACCTTGTACAACTCCTCCCTCACCACCACCCGATGCTCCAGTTGCGGTCAATTATCTCTAACATCTACCTTTAATTAAGATTGGAGATATAAACAGTTCCAACAAATTGTTAGTTAGGAAGGCAGTGTTTCAAGGCAAACTAGGCAGAAAACCAACAATAATACGATAACGGTGGCTTCATCCAATTCTTAAAAATGCTGCAAGACTCGGTAGCATATTGTTAAACTTACGTTTTTGAAAATTAGTTATGGCAAGAACAAAAATGCTGGTTCAGCATTTTGTTCTTATAAATTTAATACACATCAGTGAGCCAAAATATAAGTTTATTGCTATTCTTTCAAGGTAATACATTCAGGATAGAAGACAGCTTATCCTGATTTAAAGGATGTTGCACAGAATGCCCTATATGGGTTTTTTTAAATAAAAAACCCACAAATATTTCAGTGCCAACTTTATATGCTGTAAGCAGCATATAAATCCAATCAATCAATCAATCAAGTTTAATATTTCAAACCCCTGTGAGATCTTAGATAAACGGGAATAATATCTTTATTATTTTCATTTTATTGGTTGATTTGTATCTCCCCTTTATTATCTTAGTCCACTGAACCTTCTCCTGCCTGTTTTCCACCCAACAGATTTACAGGTTACAGATTTACAAATTAACAGAGTTGGAAGGGACCTTACAGGTCATCTAGTCCAACCCTGTGCCCAAGCAGGAGACCCTACATGGCACGTGTGGAGCCATATCGGAGATGCGCCCTGGAAGGCGTCTTCAGGGACCTCTTGCAAGGTCTTCATCATGGCTGATTGGATCTCTTCTATGATGAAAAATGTGCCTGACTACAGCGCGCTATGAGTCCGCGAGTTCCTGGCCAAAAACCAGGTGCCAACGCTGCCCCACCCCCCCTATAGTCCTGACGTCACCCTAGCAGACTTCCTTTTGTTCCCAGCCCTGAAAGGAACCTGTTTTGTGTCCATAGAAGAGATCCAATCAGCCGTGACGAAGACCTTGCGAGAGGTCCCCGAAGACGCCTCCCAGGGTGCGTACTGGTCATGGCAGAGTCATTGGAAAAAATGTGTAGAGGCCCAAGGACAGGACTTTGAAGAATTTTAAGTGTTTGTGCAAATCTGTTCAATAAATTACTTTTAAAAAATATAATTGCATTCTTCCTATGTTTTAGTCTCCAGGCCTTTGATCAACTTAGTTGCTCTTCTGTGAACTCTATACTCTCTTTTTTAAAAAAATATATTTTATTGGTTTTGCACATAAGGTTACATAAAACAAACATACTCTCAACATCTTTTTTGTAGTGCAGTGACCAAAATTGGTCTTGCGAGGCTTTTATAAAGCGATGCTAGTACTCCACTGCACAACTACTTCATAAGAGGCGTATTGCAATGCACAGCAGACAGGACACATTTCCTTTTGATTCATGTGGCCACATTGGTGGTTCCTAGTGAAGAGACAATGACTGGGAAGCAGTGATGGGCTCCTACGGGTACGATTGGGTTTGCAGAACCAGTAAATTTATTTTTTCCCCTTCTGGGCTCTGGGTCTGTTTTTCCTATCGCAGTAAATGAGGTTGAAGTTGTATAATTTTAGAAGAGCTGTGTGTGTGTGTACATACACATACAGTTTATACAGGAGATAATGTACATTTTCGTGTGCCTGGGTGTAATATCTATATACACATATGGCATATAGACATAGAATTAAAGAGTATATTTTGGATGGTCAGTAATAGTAAATAGAGAGGGAAATTGTCTCTCTTGGAGGTGAGGAGAGGCCAGGCACCCTAACCTGAACCCTTGATGTGAGTGACATCAAGTTGGCCACCTTTAAGCCACCCACTGGTCATGTGATCCCACCTGGTCACATGGCCTGCAAGCCACACTCACAAAATAAGCCACGGCCACAGCGTGGTAGTAAACCTTTTGCAGCTCTTCACTTATTTATTTATCAAATAAATAAATAAATAGATAGATAGATAGATAGATAGATAGATAGATAGATAGATAGATAGATAGATAAATAAATAAATAAAGAAATGAAGATAGCCAGGACCATCTTCCGAAACACCTGTGTGTATCTTACTGGCAACGTAGTAGACGCCTCGACATTTCAAAATGAAGCCCAATATAAACAGCCCCTCCTGATACAAACCCCCACCCGCCCCTCTTGTTAAGGTTTACACAGCCCTGTGATTAGACAATGCACCCAAACAATAGGGGGTAATGCATCAGGCTCCCCCTGAATTATCGTAATGAAGCATTGCAGACCTCAAAGGAAATTCATGATAATTTTAAATTACTGGAAGAGAATGGTAGTTTCCAAAGAGAGACAATTAGATTTATACAGATCCTGCTTTGCTAAAAACACCACTTGAATCGATTTGCAAAGTGGGGAGATGAGCAACGCCAGGGAATACCTGGACAATTTTGTTTCCCAATAAAATCAACCTCCAGCTTCCAGTCTCCTTATCATCCTTGTTGTTCTTCTCAACACTTGTTCTAGAGTCCCAACATCTTATTTTGGAATCCTGGTGACTTAAACTGGAAGCAACGTTCCAAGTGTGGTCTTAGCAGCAGACCTGGTTCTCTTCAGAGTCAGTACCATCAATTTCAATTCAATTCAATTCAATTCAATTTATTTGATTTGTATGCCACCCCTCTCCGTAGACTCGGGGCGGCTCACAACAATAATAACACAATATATAACAAATCTAATAATTAAAAGTCATTAAAAACCCCTTATTAAAAACAAGACATACACACAAACATACCATGCATAAACTGTATAGGCCCGGGGGAGATGTCTCAGTTCCCCCATGCCTGGTGGCAGAGGTGGGTTTTAAGGAGTTTACGAAAGGCAAGGAGGATGGGGGCGATCCTAATCTCCGGGGGGAGCTGGTTCCAGAAGGTCAGGGCCGCCACAGAGAAGGCTCTTCCCCTGGGTCCCGCCAGACGACACTGTTTAGTCGATGGGACCCGGAGAAGGCCAACTCTGTGGGACCTAACCGGTCGCTGAGGTTCGTACTGCCCCCACCCTCCTCGCCTTCCGCAAGAGTCTTAAGACTCATTTATCTCGCCAGGCTTGAGACGATTAGATCTGGTCGATAAATGTTACGTATGGTCACTATTTGAATGGGTGTGATTGATTTTTAATATAGTTAAAATTTTTAGAGTAGTTTATTTAATTTTACTTAATAGGATTTAGCTTATTGTATGTTATTGTTCTTTTTTATATCTGCCCCGAGTTCTCGGAGAGGGGCGGCATATATATCAATCAATCAATCAATCAATCAATCAATCAATCAATCAAATAAATGAATAAATGAATAAACAAATAAACAAACAAACAAATAAATAAATAAGGAGACATCTAAGTGCGAGAATTCACACTCCTGAGTTGCCATATACATGTTAACGCTTTGCCCCTCGCCTTGCAGCCGCTGCCAAAATGCAAAACAGTGAGCCATCCGTGAAGGGGTCGGTCAATAGCGAGCCCTCAGCTTCTCTAGTAATTCTTCCCAAGAAACATCATACACCGCCTGGGTCACACGTAAACTACATTACCCAGAGTGCAATTTCAGTACATTTCCCCTAATGCAACATTAAAGAAACATGTCTAAACACAATCTAACTACTTCTGCCTGTAGTGACAGCGCACCCCCTATACTGTGGCCCCAGGAGGTCTTGGACTGCTGACTAACACAACGTCCTCAGCCCAAGTCTTCTTGTGGGGCCTGCCAGGTCAGACCGTGGCCCACCCGACCCTCCGAGGGTGCTCAAAGTCACCAGCCATCCAATTAACAGAGCTCATTTCTTCCTCTTCTTCACTTCAAACACATCTGTGCAAACCGCTCCAGCACGAAAGGGACAGGCGGGGAATGAGCTGCCGGAGTAATGAATGTGTCAGAGTTACCGGAGCATCAAATTGCTAGTTCTTCCCCCTGAACCTATAGCTGGAGTGGTCTCATCTTTAAAAAAAGAAAACCCTGCCTGGTTTTGCCTGTCTGGAAAACCACTAGTCCTCTTGAGAGGGCGCTTGTGGTGTTCTGGTGCATTGGCTACAGGAAATGAAGCAGACGAATACACTAATTTGGACAAGCAGGTCTGTGCACAGTGGATGCGAGTGGAGGACTCCTGTGGGCGGAGATTGAGGGTGGTGGCAGTTGCATGCGAAGCCGTGTTTCACATGTTTACGATCGCTCCGTAACAGAGCCAGCCTATCCGAGTTGCAGGAATAATAATAATAATAATAATAATAATAATAATAATCATTATTTTTATTTATTAGATTTGCATGCTGCCCCCCTCGGGAGACTCGGAGCGGCTCACAACAAAAACAACAATGTGACAAATCCAATATATTAAAAGACATCTAAAAACCCATCATTAAAACCATGCAACACAATCATACCATACATAAACAATATAGGTCCCGGGTGTATTTTAATTTCACAGCAGCTCACAGTCGGTAGAGTTCTAGATTTTATTTATTTTATTTATTTGTTTTGTCACGTACATATTGGTGGTATACAAAGATATAATAATATTTATATACATGATACTAGTAAGAGAGAAACACTAGGACAGGGGACGGAAGGCACGCTGGTGCACTTATGCAGGCCCCTTACTGACCTCTTAGGAATCGGGAGAGGTCAACATTGGAGAGTCTAGGGGTCAAGGTTTGGGGATTAGGTGATGATACTACAGAGTCTGGTAGTGAGTTCCAGGCATCAACTACTCAGTTACTAAAGTTGTATTTCCTTCAGTCAAGTCTGGAGCTGTTTACTTTATGTTTGTATCTGTTGTCCTCACCTACAAAAAGAGATTGACAAAATTGAAGGGGTCCAAAGACGGGCTACAAGAATGGTGGAAGGTCTTAAGCATAAAACGTATCAGGAAAGACTTAATGAACTCAATCTGTATAGTCTGGAGGACAGAAGGAAAAGGGGGGACATGATTGAAACATTTAAATATATTAAAGGGTTAAATAAGGTTCAGGAGGGAAGTGTTTTTAATAGGAAAGTGAACACAAGAACAAGGGGACACAATCTGAAGTTAGTTGGGGGAAAGATCAGAAGCAACATGAGAAAATATTATTTCACTGAAAGAGTAGTAGATCCTTGGAACAAACTTCCAGCAGACGTGGTTGGTAAATCCACAGTAACTGAATTTAAACATGCCTGGGATAAACATATATCCATCCTAAGATAAAATACAGAAAATAGTATAAGGGCAGACTAGATGGACCATGAGGTCTTTTTCTGCCGTCAGACTTCTATGTTTCTATGTTTCTATGTTGTGTGCTCGTGTGTTGTTGTGGTTGAAGCTGGAGTAGTCTTTGACAGGAAGGACATTGTAGCAGATGATTTTATGGGCTATGCTTAGCTTGATGTTGAAGGCGACATAGTTCTAAGCTTTCTAAGGCTAGGATTTCAAATCTGGTTGCGTAGGATATTCTCTTGCGAGTAAAGGCGTGGATATGTTAGGTAGGTAGGTAATTAGATAGATAGATAGATAGATGATAGATAGATAGATAGATAGATAGATAGATAGATAGATAGATAGATAGATATGAATGGATAGATAGATATAGATAGATAGATAGATAGATAGATAGGTAGGTAGGTAGGTAGGTAGGTAGATATGGATAGATGGATGGATGGATGAATGGATGGATGGATAGATAGATAGATAGATAGATAGATAGATAGATAGATAGATAGATAGATAGATAGATAGATAGACAGATATGAATGGATGGATGGATAGATATATAGATAGATAGATAGATAGATAGATAGATAGATAGATAGATAGATAGATAGATAGATAGATAGATAGAAAATCACACTTCCCAAGTTCCCATAAACATCAGGCCTCCTATGGACAGTTTGGCAATCCCATTGATTTCTCACCAACTTCTGCACTGGATTGACAGATATATTTTCAGTACATCCACAAAGAGACATATTTGCCTCTACCTAGGATTGAACTCACAGCCTCCTGATTGTGAGGAGGGGCTCCATCTCTAGACCACTGCACCATTCCCTAAAGATAATCTAGATCTTTGCAGCAAACTGGGCAGGACAACCACTGAGGCTATATATGCAGAACACTGTATAGGACTTTTGCCTTGCTATTGGCTACCAAATAATCTAAAAGATACATGGTTGTATTCCATAGCATTCAAGTACATTTTAGACAGATACAGTATTTTTTAATTTTTTACTTTCTAAACTATTAGCAAAACTCCTATATGTTCCTGCTCCCTGTCTTCTTTTGTTCAAGTGTTGTGCCTCTTTTTTTATCAGCTGCTTCTGCAATAGAATAAATAATCTTGCAAACATGCAAAAAAGAAAAAAAAAAGGGAAAAAGAGCTGTGGGAAACCTCCAATTATCACCTTGAAAGGCGAACTCGCTTGCCAACTCTGACACTGGGATAACAAAATGCTTTAATTCAATGTGACAGTGTATCTCTTTAAAGGAAAGAGTATTTTTAATACGAGGGGGGGGGAGAATCTATTTTCAGAACGCAAATGAATCCTATCACTTTTAAAAAGAAAAGTGCAAAAGAAACAGCACTTCTATATTTACATCCTCCATAATTTCATTTATTTTCTCCCATTGAATAGATGAGGCAGTCAAAGTATGTGTGTTCCCATAGTGGAAGCTCTCACACGCGTGGAAAGAGAGATTCTCACATGGAAAATGAAAGAATAGGGAAGGGGAGGGTGGAGGGTTCCATCCCTGTGCTCTACTCTATTCTACTCTACTCTTACCGTAGTAATAATAATAATAATAATAATAATAATAATAATAATAATAATTTATTGGATTTGTATGCCGCCTCTCTCTGTAGACACAACTTAAGCATAGTCCATAAAATCATCTGCTACAACGTCCTTCCTGTCAACGGCTACTTCAGCTTCAGCCACAACAACACACGAGCACACAAGAGGTACAAACTCAACATAAACCGCTTCAAACTCGACCGTAGAAAATACGACTTTAGTAACCGAGTAGTTGATGCATGGAACTCATTACCAGACTCTGGTAATCTCCAAAACTTTACTCTTTTAGACTCTCCACTGTTGACCTCTCCCGATTCCCAATTCTGTAGTATCATCACCTAACCCCCAAAACTTAGGCTATCCACTGTTGATTCCTAAGCGGTCAGTGAGGGGCGTGCATAAGTGCACCAGCGTGCCTTCTGTCCCCTGTCTTAATGTTTCTCTTCCACTACTACCAATATCATGTACATAAACAGTGTGGTATCTATGCATACTACCAATAGGTACTTGACAAAATAAAATAGATAACTACATTTCAAGAGTTGCAGAGCCATTGTGGTGACATCGATCTTGGTGAATCTTGATTTAACCGCATTCTCTTTTCACCGCTGCACAGGTCCCACTGCTGGTGTGAAGAGGGAATTGGGTGGGTGGGGGACCCGTTTTTGCCACCTGGCATTCCTGGGAGGAAAGGAGGCTAAAACTAGTCACGAGGGCACCGCCATGCACCTGCCCAGCCTCGTTCCCCACGAACTGACCTTGGGCAACTCACTTTGTTCTCCAATTTCTGTTCTATCTTTTGCTAAAGCACAATTGTTTAACCTTCTCGGGTTTTTTCTTCTGCCAACAGCTCAAGTGATGTTAAGGGACTGTGGTGGCAATTTAAAAGCAGCATGAACAGAAGAGCAGCAGGCAACCAGAATGGCTCCCGGCACAAATTGCCCCAAAGCCCATAGTCCACTTTGGGGACTATAATTTTAGATAGTTTTGCAGTTTTTAGTTCAATGGATTTAGCTTCTTGTGTTTTTTTTTAAGTTTTCTTTATTAATTTTTATGACATATAAATAAAAGAAGGTCTATACACCACAATAATTTTCTTTTTTGTACAGATCTTACTTACTATCCTAGGTCTAGAAAGCTTACAACTACGACGCCTTAAACATGATCTAAGTATTGCCCACAAGATCATATGCTGCAATGTTCTGCCTGTCAACAACTACTTCAGCTTCAACCACAACAACACAAGAGCACACAACAGATACCGCTCCAAATTGGACTGTAAAAAATACGACTTTAGTAATCGAGTTGTTGAAGCGTGGAACTCATTACCGGACTCCGTAGTATCTTCCCCTAACCCACAACATTTTACCCTTAGACTGTCCACGGTTGACTTCTACAGATTCCTAAGAGGTCAGTAAGGGGCGAGTACAAGTGTCCTAGAGTGCCTTCCGTCCCCTGTCCTATTGTCTCTCCTATATCTCCTATATCGTATCTACTATTCTTCTATTCTATTCTTCTTATACTACTCTCATAAAATCCTTCTATTCTCTAATTGATATATTCTATTCCTTTAAATTTCCACTTCTGTTCTTTCTCTAATATATTTTACTTGAGTATAACCTCTATAACCTTTATTGTGTATTATTGTGCATTGGACTAACTAACTAACTAACTAACTAAATGTCATCATTTCCTTATATTTCCATTTTTAACATTTTATATATTTACATTTCTATATCAATCAGTTTGCATTTACCTTTGCAAAGTATCCATTACATTGTATGTATTTATCTGTGTTTGAATGCCTTTACGCATCGCATCACATTTCCATGTTTCTATTCTCCTACCAATTGTACTATAGATTCCAAGTATTATTATAATTTTCCCAATCATTTATTCCCTTAATTTCCATGGTCATTTTGTCCATTTCACACATTGATAGATTTTATCAATTATATTGCTTTCTGGTGGTATCCATTTAGCTTATTGTATCCTACTGTTGTTGTTTTTAAATATGTCGTAAGCTGCCCCAAGTCCTTTATATGCCCGGGCGGCATATAAAACCAACCAACCAATCAATCAATCAATCAATCAATCAATCAATCAATCAATCAACCAACCAACCAATCAATACTTTCTTAAGCCTAGTGAGAGAAGGCAAAGGGAAAACCCAGATAAAGTTTTGGCCCTGTTATCAGTTCTGGAGAAAGCGTATTATCAAAGTCTCTAATTTGTCCTTATGGTGCTTAATTCAACCGAATATTGCTATTGCAATGTTTTGCATTTTCCTATTGTTCTTATGGTCATTGTACAATGTTTAAAAGGAATATAGATTCGATATAACGCTCATTGTAAAGAGTTAAGGATGGTAGCAACACAATGCCACCAAGGTTTCCAAACTATTCTGAATGCAAGTGGGATTCTTTGGACCTAGATAAACTTGTAGAATTTAAATTGCCTTGAAAAGAATGAGATGACCTCTCTGACCTACACGGGGCAAAACCAAGCTCAGATTATAATCTTGACATTTCTGTCTTGATGGGCCAAGCGAAATGCCATGTCGGAACACTTTCCCTCCACACACTCTCTCCAGGCTAAAAATAAATGAAATAAACACAAACACAAACACAGCAGAAGGGCCGAGTCAGCACAAAAATGCAATTTCTTGAAGAAAGATTCCTGACACTGTTGGCCTAGAGAGGAGACTGGGCAACACTGGGATGAAAACAAAATTGATTTTTTGAAACAGGGGATAGAAAAATTGCTGGGTGGTCCCTGCCACAAGAGACTGCCTGTCTGCTCTGGGGAGAGAGATTTAGACTTTAGGCTGAGCTCTTGCATTGATCTGCTCAAACTCTTTCCCTGATGCCTCCTCCTCCTCCTCTTGCGACTCTATGAAATGATTCAGGTCCATGGATATTTATTTTACTGGCGTCTTCACAGATTTAATGGGGGCTGCATTTGCAAAGAGTTTTACTCCCCAAAAAACACACAAAGGGTAAACATCATTTGCATGGTTTTTCCCCCCAACATTGTTGATATCTCCTATTCCTTTCTTCTATTCCTATATCTCTTCTTCTATTCTTTCATTGATATGTTCTCTTACTATACCTTCTTTTCTATTCCTTCATAGATATATTTTACTAAGAGTATCTCCTCTATAACCTTCATCATGTATTATGTGTGTATATATATTCGACACAAAAATATGTAACCCTTCCCTGGTGCAGAGCTGAAGGGATTGGATACTGTAGCCTAGAGGATAATTCTCTGCCTTACAAGGCAAAGGTTGCAGGTTCAAGTCCCAGTGGGGTATGGCTAGCTGATGAGGCCAAAATAAGGCCAAAATAGATCTATCCTAGACTCCCTTAATTTTCAAATTCAGCAAAAAACATGTGATATATACAGAATATAGTTGTCGGCTATGAATAAATTAACTGCCTTGAAATGGTCCTGGGTTGGGACTAGAGGCAAAAAGGAGCTGTGACATTCCTTCAATATACCAGGGTGATCCGACATAAAAAACATATAGCCCCTCCCTGGTACAGAACTGAGGGATCAGGTCTGGTAGCTCAACTGTTAATTCTCTGCCTTACAAGACAGAAGCTGCCAGATAGAATCCCAGTAAGGGTGTGGCTAGCTGATGAGGCCAGAACAAGGCCAAAATGGTACCATCCTAGTCTCCCTTAATTTTAAAATTTCAGCTAAAAACATTTGATACATATATATATGTCATATGTTTTTTTGCTGAATTTGAAAATCAAGGGAGACTAGGATAGATCTATTTCGGCCTTATTTTGGCCTCATCAGCTAGCCATACCCACTAAAACTCTCATTGTGTATTGGACAAAATAAATGAATAAAAATAAATAATATAAGAGGATAAAATGCTAGCCCAGGGTAGCAGAAATTCAGAAACAATCTGGTAACCCCTTTTCCAACTGTACAAAAACTCTGTAAAAAAATTTGCATTTTGCAATGTGTCCCATTCAGGTTTTAATATTGCATGATAAATGGACATATTCAATGTTCCTAGGTTTCCAATAAAACTTTCATAATTCCTTGTCTTTCATCTACACCCGCACATTTTTTTAAAAGAGAAGAAAGTGGAGCATTCAGAATGCTTAAGTAGAGGTTGCACTGCACATATATATATATATTCCAAGGAAGGTTACAATTGCCTATTAATTTGATTTAGAAACTAATTAGGTATAAATATCACTTTCCACAAGGATGCTACAACTTTAAGATACTATGGAGGGTGTGGGTTTCAGTTTATGTATACATACATTTGCAACTTTCTTTATGAATAAGCAAAAATAACTTGATTTTTCTTTTCTTTTTTTTAAATGAAATGCACTAAAAGCAAAGTTTTGCCATCTGGCAGCGAAATGTGGCTGCTGGGTTGAAATTTTAGAGCCTTCAATCATACTCAGGATGCTGAATTAGGAAATCAGATGGGAAAATGAGAATTCCATTCAATTGTTTCTGTTTTAATGAACTTTGAATTAATATCTTTGTAAAAGACAAGGAGCAAAGTTCAACCCCCAGAAACGATTCTCCCAGCACTGATGCTGCCCCCTAGCTGGGTCTTGAAAGGTTTCTGGATCCGAACTCACAACACACCAAGGACCCCAAAGACCCACCTGTTACTCTGAGCTTAACAGTCCAAGCTATTTCTTTTCTCTTTGACACCTGCCATAATAATTCTCTAAAAGGTTTGTTGCAACTCCAGTTTTTTTCTGAATTAAGTGGGTTCCGTTCTCAAGGGTAACATATCTGTTACTGCAGTAAGATATATCTCAAGCCTTGGACCATCTTGATCGAATGCTATTTGTTGTTTTCAATGACTTATGACGAAAGGGTCGTTCAAAGGCTTATAGACTCTATCTTGCTATTAACGATGCATAAATAAACGTATTAAAAATTAGTCTACAGGCGGCGAGCCCAGTTAGGCCTTCAGACACGTACGGTGACATTTTAAAGCAAAGATCTGGGGAAATGCCAACTAGATCTGCCTGCCTTGATCTGGCACCCAAGAGGCCCCAGCAGAGGTCGTTCCGTCCCCAGGATGAGCCCTCCAAGAAAGAGGTCCACACACAGGGCGAGCAGCTGCACCCAAGACGAAGTCCTGGTGGCTCCAACCACACTTGGCTGGTAAAATAATTCTATATTCTATTCTGTTCTACTTTCTATTTCATTTTCTATTCTATTCTATTCTATTTTTTATTCTATTCTGTTCTGTTTTCTATTCTATTCAATTTTCTATTCTATTCTATTTTCTATTCAATTTTCTATTCTATTCTATTCTATTTTCTATTCTATTTTTGATTCTATTATATTTCATTCTCTATTCTATTCCATTCTATTTTATATTCTATTCTGTTCGATTCTATTTTCTATTCTATTTTCTATTCTATTCTATTTTATTCTCTATTCTATTCTATTTTATTTTATTCTATTCTATTTTATTCTATTCTATTTTATATTCTATTTTATATTCTACTCCATTCCATTCTATTTTATATTCTATTCTATTTTATATTCTATTCTATTCCATTCTATTTTATATTCTACTTTCTATTCTATTCTATTCTCTACTCTATTCTATGGACAGATCTCGGTTTAAGAAAGCTTCGTTTCCATCCGTGAACACGATTCCGTTGTGGGATTCTAACACAGGACAAACCGCCCCCTCCAGCACCAGCCCAGTGATATTCTTTCTCAGAGGCAAAGTCTGGGGTTTTTTTTTCTTTAATCCAGTTACATCGTATGCTATTATGTACTGTGAACAAAGCGAGGAGGGCAGGATTATCCATTAACCTGCAGAGGCAGCCATTTCCCCTGTCAGTGGGAGGACCAGGCCGACTCTCGGCAAATGCTCTCATTAAATACGATCCACCAATTGGGGGTCTTTTGAATCTGACCGGAGCAGGGGCTTGTAAAGCACCAAAAAGACTGTGAGACAAGAAGACCGCCCAGTCCTCAGTTCTGTATTTGGGAACTGGGTGTGTCCAGTCCAGGGGTCGGCAACCTTAAACCCTCAGAAGGACCATTTGGACTCATTTCCCACACAAAAGAAAACACCGGGAGTCACAAAACTCTTCCAGTGACTGACTGTTTCCCGAGCGGCCACAAAACTAGCAGAGGTGGTTGCTCTTTTCTTCCGAAACTTTTATTTTCTTGGATTTATCCATGCTTAGCCTACTGGGGACGTGAAAAGCTTAATAAATTGTGCATCAGTGGGGGTTGCACATTGGCAGTTGTGATGCATATTTTGCGATGCATAATTATCCCGCTCAGAATGAGTTCACAATCCGGATGTCCTCCTAGACTCACAGCTGGAATTAGCCCAACATCTGACCGCTATGGCTGGGGGGACCTTTGCACAGGTTCGCCTGGTGCACCAACTGCGACCCTACTTGGATCAGGAGGCTCTTCTCACAGTCATTCATGCCCTTGTCACCTCATGGCTGGATTACTGCAACATGCTCTACATGGGGCTACCCCTGAAGAGCGTTCGGGGACTACAGCTGGTCCAGAATGCAGCCGCACGAGCTACAGTAGGTACACCCACATAACACCAATCCTCCATGAACTACACTGGCTCCCGATTGGTCTCTGGATGCAATTCAAGGTCTTGGTCATCACCTTTAAAACCCTACATGGCTTTGGGCCAGACTATCTTCCAGACCACCTTCTACCACATACCTCCCAGTGACTGATAAGGGCCCACAGGGTTGCTCTTCTCTGGGTCCCGTCAGCTAAACACTGTCGGCTGGTGGGTCCACAGGGTAGGGCCTTCTCTGTGGCTGCCCTGGCTCTTTGTAACCAGTTACCTCCCAAGATCCAGACTACCCCCCACCCTACGACCTTCTGGAAAGCCGTAAAGACCTGGCTTTTCTGACATGCCTGGGGCTGTTGGGCTAGAAGACCTTCCGTTGCATTTATTGGAAGGGTGCATCCATTAGCAAGCAGTAGATGCTTCAGTCTCTGCTTGTTTAGCCTTCTGTTTATGTAGGACACCCTGTCTTCTCCTCACCTTTCCTGACCTGGAGAACCTTGGACAATTTCCTTCTCTCTTCCCAATTCCTTTTCACCTCTCTTCCTGAATCCAATTAAACTGGGTCTGATCTCAGGTGTTATCGGGGGGAATAAGCCAACTCCAATACTTGTTCCAAGCATGTACTAAACGTTGCTGCACTCTTGCTGGGTTCCACAATGTTCCCACATCCTGGATTTTTCACGAAGCATTTTTCCAACGCTTGGTCACAAGGTTTTCCCTACGGCTATGTTTCTCTGCTCCACCCATTCTAACAGCCCTGGCATTGTCTGTGTAACATTTATAAAACGAGGGCAGCTTCAGAGTCAGCTGGGGAGGTGACACAGAGATTTAGCATTCAAGCTCAGAAGAAAGGGAGGTGGAATATTCTCCCCAAAGCATGAAGCAGCTCAAAAGACCTGGCAATTTGTAGGACTTTCCGTATCATTTATATTAACCACTCAATCGCTCCATTTCAGCCCTTCATCTGCAATTTCCTGTTTTATGCCGATCTCTCACCACGCTTCTCTGTATCTCCATCAAACCTTTCAGGGCTTCTGAGGTCACCAGCCGCATAAAAATGCAGTTGATTTTTTCTTTTTAATCGCACAGACTTCATTAAGAGAAATGCACCATGAATTATTAGCTGCAGTCTGGAGGCCTAAAATGAACCTTATTATATCAGGTGTTGTGGAATGCCTCAATAGGAGACACCATTAATTTATGGAATATTGAACTAGCCCCAAATCCAGTTAGAGTTAATGCTCATTTAGTGCCCGTATGATTGCCATGCTGCAACAATGGCTAATTGCCCGTGGTCCTTCCTCCAACATCCTTCTTCAAAGAGAGCACCTACTCTGATTTTGTTGCTTGTCTGATAATTCTGACTTCTTCTTTTTTTGGTTGTGAAGGAGGTCTTCTAATTCAAACCCTCCATCTGAGCAGGAGACTCTATACCATTTCAGAGAAATAGCTGCCCAGTCTCCTCTTGAAAGGCTCTAGCGATGGAAGCACCCACCATGTCTGAAGGGAAGCCCTTCCACTGGTTGACTGCTCTCACCGTTAGGAAATGTGTCCTTAGCTCAGTTCTGTCTCACACGGCAACCGACCAGCAATTAACCTCCAATTAAGGCTCAGACACAGGGGTTCGAAGTGAAAGAGTCTATTTACAATAAGGATTGTTGAGAAGCACAAATTAGAACCAAGGAATGTCTTTCGACTGCCAACGTTCAAAGTGGGAGGCAGAGTTGATAAGATAGATTCCCAAACAAATGGTTTCAAAGCCAAGAATTACTCACAGGAATGACAGGCAAAAACTCTTCACGTGCTCTCTTGCTTTGAAGGATCAAACATTGGTTTTTGTTAGAACATGGTACATAACGGTATTTGTGGTTGCCATGTATGTTACAATACCAATTGTAGTTTGTATTTTTACAGTTGCAATATCTCTTTAAGGACTTTGGCTGGTTCGCCATAAGAGGGCGCCAGCACTCTCTCCTGTTCCTGATGCTGGATAGCTCATTCACCTTTTTTGCCTTTTACCTTGAGGGGGGAGTATTTTTCTGCTTCGTGCAGAAAATAATACTTGCTTAGCATACTAAGTCTGTGTCGTTACTGGCTGTATCACACATCCACACTGTTCCTTAAACTCTTCTCAGCGTATGTCGAAGGTCTCGTAGCCTAGCTGCACCCAGACATACAAACAGTTTTCTGCAAAGGGAACCTCCCAACTCCACCCCCCACTTATATACACCCTGGGAGTAGATAGCACCCAGCTGTGCTCACTTCCTCCTTCTGAGACTGTGTAACTGCTCTTGCCTCCCCTGCATCCTTCTAACCATTACATCCAGGATAGGGTCCCTCACCTCCTCTTCCTCATCAGATTCAGGCAGAGGCCCAGTTGGGGGTTCTATAACCTCTGCAGGCTCCTCACACCCAATCTTTCCCTCCTCTCCCTCACTGTCCGAGTCCTCTGACACAGGATGACCGTGTCCAGATGGACCCAGTTCATCTGGCTCAAAGTCTGTTGCCAAACAGCCTGGCTGCAACCCAACCACAACAGGTTCTAGGTTTGTTTGTGTAGACCTTGGCACCATAATTCTCAGCTAGCGCATGATCAGTTGGGAATTCTGGGAATTGAAGTTCATGCATTTGGAAGATGCATCTCCACAACAGGACACAGTATTCCAAATGGGGTCTCACCAGCACTCGATACAGCGGGATCACAATCTCCCTCTTCCTGCTTTTTATACTTCTAGCTATGCAGCCAGAGGTAAAACAAGCAGGAAGAGGGAGACTGTGATCCCGCTGTATCGAGTGCTGGTGAGACCCCATTTGGAATAATACTGTGCCCAGTTCTGGAGACCTCACCTACAAAAAGAGATGGATCAAATTGAAGGGGTCCAAAGACGGGCTACAAAAACGGTGGAAGGTCTTAAGCATAAAACATATCAGGAAAGACTTCATGAACTCAATCTATATAGTCTGGAGGACAGAAGGAAAAGGGGGGACATGATAGAAACATTTAAATATGTTCAATGGTTAAATAAGGTCCAGGAGGGAAGTGTTTTTAATAGGAAAGTGAACACAAGAACAAGGGGACACAATCTGAGGTTAGTTGGGGGAAAGATCAGAAGCAACATGAGAAAATATTATTTGACTGAAAGAGTAGTAGATCCTTGGAACAAACTTCCAGCAGACGTGGTTGATAAATCCACAGTAACTGAATTTAAAGATGCCTGGGATAAACACAGATCCATCCTAGGGACGATCTCCAGAATAGAAATTTGAATCTGACCTTAGCTGCCTTGTATAAAGAAAATTTACACAAGATGTTCTATAGGTAGCATCTTCCACCAACAAGATTAGCAAAGATGAAGACAGAAGTATTGTCGGTTTGGGATGTCACTGGGTACTTATTATCACATGGGGTGGGAATGCCATAAGTAACAAAAATTTTGGACAACAATAAAACGTTGGTTGGAAGAAATATTGAACATGCAATTAGACTTAAAGCCAGAACTTTTCCTACTGGGGAAAAGCTAGAGTTAATGATTTGCACCCAAGACAAATCAGGAAGTCAAAAAATGTGCCATAAGTTCCTTTCCAAAGAGTTGGGAAGAGGGGTCGTTATTTAGCACCGGAGATAAATATGTATGTGTGAAGCACAGGCCCTGCATTCCTCAAAGAGCAAGAACGCAAATATAAGCTATTTATAATATCTGGAGACTTTCTTCCCCAGATTTCATGCGCCTTCCAAGCACATGGATCACTTCGTCTAGGGTGCCGTTTGGAGGTGCAGTACATAGCCGCACATCATGTTCTCTAATTTGTCATTTTTAAAAAATACGAGCAGGGAACCATATTGATTTGAACTTTGGGAAGTCGCAAGAACATTCCATCTCTATATTTGGCTAAGACGAGAGAAAATAATTAATCTTGGCTAATTAAAAGGCATAATTTAAAACTGAATCTAGCCATCGTGACAGCCTTCATATTATGAAAACACACATCATGTAATTTCAAGAGAAAACTCAACAATTAGTGTTTGGATGTTTGATCGCCATTGAAATAATGCTGGTGGTGGCATCTATTTCTGCATACAAAACCCAGACCGATTATTCCTTCTTTGATAGTCTGTTGTGTTTTTTTTGTCCAACTAGGGCAGGAGAAAGTGTTGGGAAATAACTCCTGGTTGTGCATGTGCTAGAAAATACAGAAAAGTACACACTATGCTTTGTTTTAGGTTCATTACTTTTCCAAAAGAATGCACCCGGATGAGAAAGACAAATCTAAATGTTCTGAGGCCATGTACTATTTTTATTTATTCATTTGTTTATTCATTCATTTGTCCAATACACAAATACATAGGAAGAAAAATAGACATGTAGTAATATATATAAGGGTAAAGTGAACTTAGAGGAGAGGGTATATGAAAGAAAGAAAATGTATATGATAAGTGAGAGAAAGGAAAGACAATTGGACAGGGGACGAAAGGCACACCAGTGCACTTATGTACGCCCCTTACTGACCTCTTAGGAACCTGGAGAGGTCAATCGTGGAGAGTCTAAGGGAGAAATGTTGGGGGTTAGGGGATGACACTATTGAGTCCGGTAATGAGTTCCACGCTTTGACAACTCGATTGTTGAAATCATATTTTTTACAGTCAAGTTTGGAGCGCTTCGTATTAAGTTTGAATCTGTTGCGTGCTCTTGTGTTGTTGCGGTTGAAGCTGAAGTAGTCATTGACTGGTAGGACGTTGCAGCATATGATCTTGTGGGCAATACTCAGATCGTGTTTTAGGCACCATAGTTCACAATTTTAGTACCTAAACAGCTCAAAGTTTCTGTTTTTTTTATGCCATAAATATAAACACTTATTGGAGCTCTCTTTTTTGCCCCTGAAGGCTTATATATCCATCGTTGTATACTTCAAACTTACTTCGCGTAAAGGGAGAATAATTGAAATAGCTAAAGAAGAAGATCAGGAAAACAAGGTTGAGGAATTTTTGAGGATTTTTTGAAGACAACTTGAAGGTAACATGAAACTTTTAGGTCTCCTAAACTGGAACTTAATTCAATGTCCTTGGCTTTCAATGTGTGGTATCAAACTGGCCAATGATCCCTAATACGAGGTCTTTGGTGTTTTATGAGCTTTCTTGAAGATGTTTCATGACTAGCTACCATCACCACTCATCACTTAGTTGGATAATGAAAATTCTTCAAAAAAAACCCCACCAAGGTCAGAGAACACCTGGAACTCCACAGTTCAACCCTCAGACACACATATTTATTTATTTATTTATTTAATTAACTGAACCTGTCTGCCGCCCTTCTCTGAAGACTTCTCCTTTACCCATCCCTAATATTCCAAACTTGGTCTTCTCCTCCCTGCCTCTTGTAACCTCTTTGAGAGTTCCTCGTCCTCCTTTTCTGAATACTGTGACATTTTTCAGGACTTCAAAAAACCTGTCAGCCTCTTGACTTCCCAATGGCTCTTGCATACTCCCATCAAGATTCCACCAGAAACACAGCAACCTCCAGGTAAGCCTCACGGGACGAGTCTAAACTAGGTGTTTCCAGAGGAGAGCTTGAGCTCATGGGATTCTCCTCCTCACCCATGGATCAAAGTAGGGCTGGTTTCCAGGTGCCTTGCACCACTCAAGACAGACCCATTCCATATCCATTGAAGAAGGCCACCTTTTGGCTTGAGCTTTCCCACATTCACAAACTTCTCCGGGAACTTCCTTCCCCAGCTGTGAGATTTCAGAGCTGCTATTTTTAAAAAAAGTAATGTATTGAACAGATTTGCACACTTAAAATTCTTCAAAGTCCTGTCCTTGGGCCTCTACACATTTTTTCCAGTGACTCTGCCATGACCGGTACACACCCTGGGAGACGTCTTCGGGGACCTTTCACAAGGTCTTCATCACAGCTGATTGGATCTCTTCTAGAGAACAAATATGCGCCTGGCCACAACACGCTATGAGTCCATGGGTTCCTGGCCAAACACCAGGTGCCAACGCTGCTCCCTCCCTACTGTAGTCCTGACATCACCCAAGCAGACGTCTTTTTGTTCCCAGCCCTAAAAGGAACCCGGTTTTTGTCCATAGAAGAGATCCAATCAGCCGTGATGAAGGACTTGCGAGAGGTCCCCGAAGACATCTTCCAGGGCGCGTACCGGTCATGACAGAGTCACTGGGAAAAATGTGTAGAGGCCCAAGGACAGGACTTTGAAAAATTTGAAGTGTTTGTGCAAATCTGTTCAATAAATTACTTTAAAAAAAAAATAATTACATTACTTTTGGAATGCACCCTGTATCTGCCTCTCGATGTGTCATCCACTCAAAAAGAGAGAAATAAATCTCCACCTGGTTCCAGCACAGTTCACTCCTTTCCCTGACTTTTCACAAATTAATCTATTTGTCCAGATATTTTGCTGAGGAGGCTGGAAGGGTCAGACTCCGAGATGAGGTGGAGCCATTAAGACCCCGACGCAGTTTATTCTCGGAGGCTCCAGGGGGAAGAAGGAGGTTTTCTTCTGCTTAATAATTCTTAAGTAGATTTGCTGGAAAGAGACTCAGCATTTCTGACTGGGAGAATTTTCTGGGATATTTATTATCACCGTTTTCGACCTGCGGCACCGCCATCCCACACCATCTATTCCCCCTGGTTGAAAGTCGGTGTGTTTGTTCCAAAGCCCTGACAAATGGCCTTCCTCCACCCTGTTTACCTATAATGCCCACAGACAGTGGTGCCGAACCTGTTCTGATTTTTTTGAAATAATGCACCCTTTGGTATTCCTTTCTTATCTTGTTTAAGGAGGTATAGGATGTTGGAAGCATGCTTTCTTTGGTGGAGGGTTTTTTAAAAAAAAAATTGAAAAAGAGAAGTTGAATTTCTTTTCTTTTCAACAACAAATAGTGACCTACAATCTGAATTGTAAACTGTGACGCACAACACCTGAAGGAAGCCACCTGGTGGAAAAATGCAGCAACAACTCTGCATTTGTTTGGCCTGTAGGGTGGGTAGCCTCTTCATGTCACAAAAATAAGAGCTTTGCAGGCTTACGTTTTGGACTTTTATTTATTTTATTTTATTTTTATTTTTCATTTGTCCAATATATAAATACATAGGAAGAAAATAGACATGTGATAATATAAAAGAGGGTGAAAGTGAACTTAGAGGAGAGGATATATGAAAGGAAGAGAATATATAAGATAGGTGGAAGAAAGGAAAGACAAGCTTCAAATTGCTTGCTCCGAGTCTACGGAGGGGGCGGCATGCAAATCTAATGAATGAATGAATGAATGAATGAATGAATGAATGAATGAATGAATGAATGAATCAATCAATCAATCAATCAATCAATCTTTAGCTGAATTTGAGACCAAAGGACCTCACAATTGTGGAAGAGGGAAAAAAAGTGTGGGTCGTTGATGTCGCCCTACCAGGTGACGGTTGAATTGATGAGAAACAACAAGAAAAACGTAGCTGATATCAGGATCTTAAAATTGAACTACAACGACTCTGGCGTAAACCAGTCCAGGTGGTCTCAGTGGCCATCGGCACACTGGGTGCTGTGCCGAAAGACTTCAGCCGGCATTTGGAAACAACAAACATGGATGAAATCACGATCTGTCAGTTGGATCTGCGTGCACCCCACGAACGAACATCCCACAGTCCTAGACACTTGGGAAGTGTTCGACTTGTGATAGTGTGATACGAAATCCAGCATATCAATCTCATGTGCTGCGTATTACTGTTTTTTGTGAATAAAATAACAACAACAACAACAACAACAGAGTTGGAAGGGACCTTGGAGGTCTTCTAGTCCAACCCCCTGCTTAGGCTAGAAACCCTACACTACATCAGACAGAGGGTTATCCAACATCTTCATCCAAAACTTCCAGTGTTGGGGCATTCACAACATCTGGAGGCAACTTCTGTTCCACTGATCAACCATTCTGACTGTCAGGAAATTTCTCCCTAGTTCTAAGTTGTTTCTCTCCTTGTTTAGTTTCCACCCATTGCCTCTTGTTCTACCCTCAGGTGTTTTAGAGAATACCTTGACTCCCTCTTCTTTGTGGCCACCCCTGAGATATTGGAAGGCTGCTATCTTGTCTCCCCTGCTCCCTCTTTTCATTAAACCAGCCGGGCCCAGTTCAAAATTAGATCAAAAAGATGCAGACGGTGCAGTTAAGATCACGCACACTCCAAAACAAATTTCGGTTGTGTGAGCCTTCCATTCGCGCCTGGATCCTATCAACAATTAAGTGACAGAAAAGCTGTTTAACATCGATCTCTGGCATCGCGCCATCAAATCCCGGGTTATTTATGACTGGAAATATAGTTAGTTCTCCTTATCCCAATAAAGCTTCTGTTCCAATTGTCCAGGTTGTAGCTAATTACCACAATAATCAAAACCTAATTAGAAAGCCAGTCAACTGCAGCGCAATCTATTGTCCACTCCAATGAAGGAGACGGTTTAAATTTAAGGTCTCTGCTACGCCCTAGACTGCCCAATAGAAAGCCCCGACACCCGCCTTCTCTTTGCAAAGGTATTTACTCGGATCCCTCTGGGAACAGATTCATTCCACGCTTGCGCCATCCAAGCTCCGGGTGGCTCCCAGGAACAAAAGACCCACATGAAAACCAGCGGAAGGCAATGCATGAATTTGACTGGGCCAAAAATTACAGAAAGTGAATAAAAAAGTCCTCGCAAGACGGCAAATGAGTCGACATGTTCAAATGCAAAACGTCAGTAAAAGAGGAGTCGCATCCTCCCTACTCCAAGGCCTGGGGTGCTTGGTGTGGAGGAAACACCGTCGGAATTGGATAATAAAACAGCTTCGAGGAAAAAAAGCTCAGTGCCCCAAGAGACCCCACAGTCCTCCCCCTCCTCATCTCCCTCCCCCTCCTTCCTGCTCCTCCTCTTTGTCTCCTTCATTACAGAAGAGGGCAACCAGAATGATAAGGGGCCTGGAAACCAAAGCATACAAGGCATGGATAGTCTAGCAAAGAGAAGGACCAGGGGGGACATGATAGCAGTCTTCCAATACTTGAGGGGCTGCCAGAGGTCACACTCTTTTCCAAGGTACCAGAGGGCCAGACCAGAAGCAACGGATGGAAACTGACCAAGGAGAGATTCAACCTGGAAATAAGAAATAACCTTCTGATGGTGAGAGCAATCAACCAGTGGAACGGCCTGCCAGCGGAGGTTGTGAATGCCCCAACACTCGATTCATTCAAGAAGAGTTTGGACTAAGTCCTGACTGGGTTTGTGTAGGGTCTCCTGCCTGAGAAGGGGGTTGGACTAGATGACCTGCAAGGTCCCTTTCAACTCTAATAAATAAAGTAAACAAAAGCCTCTTATTGATGCTACGGTGCGCAGTGCCCGTAGGAGGCATGATTGGTTATTCAGAAGGAGGTATACTCGTGAGTGACACTGTTGATTAATGGGCCACACCCTCAGGGTATTTAAGACTATATTTACAGCAGCACGAAGCTTACAACTTCAGCCTGATGATGGTGAATGTGATTTCACCGAAACGTTGCATAGACACTCAAAATATTACACGGGGCAAAACCCGAACTCAGAACAATCTACACACACACACACACTAAAATTAACATTTTAAAAACATAGAGTGTATAACCCATATTTTTAAAAAAGAAATGGTTAGTTTATATTAGCTTTTGGGACTATTCATTGATTGTGTCCCATCCTTCTTATGCTTTTATATGACTGTAATCAAGATTTGATTTAAAGCTGTACAGTCCTTGAATTTCCAAAGGAGAAGCTCCTCCAGAGTTGGGGACAGTAGCATCTCTCAGCAATACTTTAAATCATCTACATCTTTCTTTGGAATAATGAGGCTGTTGTGCAATTTCAGGAATGATGTGCTTTTAAAGAACAAATTTGCTTTAACTGTAAAGCTTTTCCAAACCCCAATTTTGGCCAACATCTAACTCTTGTTAATAATCTAACAATATTGGTCCAAGCTGGTGTGACTGATTACTCAAAACAAGGCATTTTTTTGGAATGGAGAAAAGTCTGGAAATTCAAACTGATGGACCTGATACATCGGAGGTGACACATAGACGAACAACCTGAATTTTCCCCAATGGTTTGGTTTCTCTGCAGAATTGCTGTGTGCAGAGAGATTGGGCCTCCAAAGTAATTGCGCGGGGGAGACACACAATTGCTTCCAGATCAAAATGCTTATGGTGAGCTCCCAAAACAGAATGAAATCCAAAGAATTGCAGCAAGACACTGTTTCAAGGACTCACCAATGGCCTGGTAAGCATCTGTTCTGTTTACGACACAGAGGGGAAATTCCCAGGTCTTCTAAACTCCCCTTTCATAGAACGAGTCGTTTGCTGGAACTAACGAGAGGGAAGGTGACCTGTCATTTAAACCTAAGTGACACACACACAAGTGTTCTGTGATTTGTTCATTTGAAAACAGCGAAGCGTTGTGCAATTCAACATTTCTGCAACTAATAAAGACCAAGGAAGCTAAACAGGGAGACTTGAAAAGAAAATGTTTCTCAAAAACCAAAACAGGCAGAGAATTTGATAAGAGAGAGGAGAGTAGCTGAGGGTGACACAGTGGGGGGCTCCTTAAGTTCACAACCGATGGACAGACGTCCCCATAGTTTCAACCAGGGAATTGTGAGCATCCTAGATCGAGCCGAGTCCAAAAACGCCAGGGAATGTCTGGCAAATTAGCAAGAGCGTTTAGACTTATATCCCGCTTCCTAGTGCTTGTACAGCCCTCTCTAAGCGGTGGACAGACTCCGAATATCACCCCCAACCATCTGGGTCCTTCTTTGACCCTCCTTGGAAGGATGAGTCAACCTTGAGATTTGAACTGCTGAACTACAGCTAGCAGTTAGCTGAAGGAGCCTGCAGGGCTGCACTCTAACCACTGCGCCACCGAGGCTCTTACTGGCCATCAACAGGCACATAGAGATAAACGACATCTACCCACCCTCTACATATCTACGTCTCTTGCCTCGCATATCCCAGTGACCAGTCGGGGCCCACAGAATCGGCCTTCTCCAGGTCCTGTCAGCCAAGCAGTGGCAGGCCCTAGGGGAAGGGCCTTCTCTGTGGTTGCCCCTGCCCTCTGGAATCAACTCCCCCTGGAGATCCGCATGGTTCCTACTCTCCCGGCCTTTCGGAGGAACTTGAAAAGACTCTGCTGAGTTGTGGACGAGTGTTGGTTATGACCTATAAAGCCCTTCATGGCACCTGGCCAGGTTATCTCCGGGACCGCCTTCTGCTGCACAAATCCCAGTGACCAGTTAGGTCCCACAGAGTGGGCCTTCTCCGGGTCCCGTCAACTAAACAATGTCATTTGGCGGGACCCAGGGGAAGAGCCTTCTCTGTGGCGGCCCCGGCCCTCTGGAACCAACTCTCCCCAGAGATTAGAATAGCCCCCACCCTTCTTGCCTTTCATAAGCTTCTTAAAACCCACCTCTGCCGTCAGGCATGGGGGAACTGAGATATTCTTTCCCCCTAGGCCTTTACAATTTATGTATGGTATGTTTGTTTGTATGTTTGGTTTTTAAAATAAGGGTTTTTAGCTGCTTTAGTATTGGATTGTCACATGTTGTTTTTACCACTGTTGTTAGCCGCCCCGAGTCTACGGAGAGGGGCGGCATACAAATCCAATAAATAAATAAATTGAGTAAGATGACCGTTGAACTGGTCATCTTACTCCAACCCCTGCCATTGAGGGAATGATTGGTCTGATGGATTGATGTATGAGATGGGGTGGTTGAGTCAATTGGTTTTTTTCCCTATGTTTTTTTATAAGGTTTGGGCTGATTTAGATGAATTCAATATGTAATTTATGCAGTAAGCTTAATAAGGTGACCAGACGTCCTGCTTTCAGTGGGACAGTCCCGGTTTTTAACCCTTTGTCCCGCGTCCTGCTGCATTTTTTAAAAAGTCCTGATTTTTTTTTGAAGAATCACCTTTAATTTTGATGCACATAATCCGGCTGCATGAAATATGCTGTTTTGTTCCAAAACCTTATCTGGGAAATGGGTGGGGTGTGTGATGGCGGGTGTCAGAGTGTTGCTCATACACTTTTCCAACAATTGCTGGATTTTCAATAAGACAAAGTAGGAAACTCAGAATCTTATTGTTCTGTCTGGGTCACTCCAGAAGCCAAGACCAACCCAAAAAGAGAATCCAGACACACCGGTAAAAGGCAAAGGCAGTTTATAAAATTCAAGAAAAACACAGGTAACAGAAAATGTCTTTACAAACAGGAAAACGTTGTATCTTCAAATATATCCACGAAGGCCAAAAGTCCATGCAGCAATACAGAATTCTTGCTGCCAAGACGAGGCTGTAGATAGCAGACCTACACCTCCCACGGGTCTTCCAAACTGCTGGGCCACAAGCCAGGAACAGAGACGCCGAGAACAAAGCAGGACACCATAACTCCAACGGATAACACTCCACATGGCTTCAAGGGCTTGCCTGCCTTTTAAACCGTGCTAAGGAGGACCACACCCAAGCCCAGCTGTTCCTCATTCAGTGCTGATAATACTTCTTTAATTGCTCCTTTCTCTGATCTGACCGTCTCTGTCGCATGTCAATGACAGCTTGTGCTTCATCATCTAATGACTCCAAGCTACTGGCTGGGGAGAGCCCCCCTGGGGCTCTCATGCTGTTCTCCTTCATCCCATTCCTGACTTTCCTCTCCCCCGTCCGACTGTTCAGCCCCCTCCTCTTCGCTGTCATCCTCCTCCGGGCATGGAGCCAACAGAGACACAGCCGGTCCCTGAGCAGCCTCAGGCTGAACCACAACACAAGCAAGACAGTTTAAGAAACGAAGTCCACTAGTCTGGGAATCCAAATTCCTGAAGCACCGCAGACAATTGGCCTTTGCTTAAATACACCCAAATACACCCAACGAAGAGCAGGACATCAAGTCTTATATAACTGTGGAAGGGGACACCATTGGAATGGTGTTATTGTAACTACAGCGCAGGTACCAAAACTTCTATTTATCAACCACTAACCCTAAACCTATTTGGGCAGATGAAATAAATGGCTATTTATTTAAACTCACTGGGGAGCAAAAAAGGAACAAAAGCAGGGGTGGAATCCATCAAGTTCTGACAGATTCCGTAGAACTGCTAGCGGAAATTATGAATAGTTCAGAGAACCCCCAAATAACTCTTCTGTCTGGCCCCTGAGTGAGGGGGGGGAATGGGGATTTTCCAGCATCCTACTCCTGCCACGCCCACCAAGCCACACCATGCCCACCAAGCCACGCCCACATAACACATAGTAAAAAAATATATTGATTTCACCACTGAACAAAAGCCCTCCTTTTAGGTAAGTTATTCATTAATTTATTTATTTCATAGACCAATTTTTTAATCAAGAAACACCCCCCCCCCATTAATGATGTTCCACTTTTCCAATGTTAAAATCTGGCCACCTTCTGTAAGACACCCTGAGTCTCCGGTCGATGGGCAGCCTAGGAAGAGGATGGAGGAGAAGTTTTAAAATATAATTCCATCAGTCAGAAGCAGGAAAACTCTGTTTAAATGGGAACATTGCATTTCATGCCGTTATGCCGGGCTTCACGTTACGAGCCCCAATTAAATCAGAAATGTAAATTCAAACACACACGCTGTTGTAAAGTAAACAGAAAGTCGGTTTATCAAAACAAAAAGTATTGTACGCACGCACTTTAATCAGCCAAAGTGCTCTCCCACAAACCACAAGCCTGGAATGCTGCGAAAAGCAAAAAAACAAAACAGAGCAGATAAAGGCAGCTGTGAAGGCGTCACAGCCACCCGCCTGCAAGAGTCCACAAAATGTACTTAACTGTGAAAGATCCAAAAAGTCTTTGTAAATCCTGGAACAGTCCAAATGAAACAACACTCGTCCTTCTCCAAACTGATAACCTCCCACGCACACTCTCACTGACACTGGCAATTTATCAGCAGCCCCATTAGCCTAATTGCCCCAGCCACAGGTGTCCTCCCTTATCGTCTATGATACTTGCGCACTTGTTCCCTTCTTATCTGCGCCTGCGAGCATCTATGAATCCCTCTTCCTCTTCCTCTGATGATAATGACTCACTAATGGGGTCATTAGCTAATGGGCCGCCTGCCTCACCATCCAATCCTGTTTCACTCCCAGAGTCTGCCCTTGACCCAAAATCTTCACTGTCTGAAGCTGTTGGGAGTGAAACCGGTCTCTGAGAACTTGAGGATTCTCCCAAACCAACCCCCACAGTCCTCGGAGCAGGATCTGGCCCAGAAAAAGCCACAACACATGCTAGATGGGAAGAGGGAAGAATTTTGCAGAGTTTTTCCCCTTGGGGGTGAAAAATAAGACTTCCTGGCTGCTTTACCTCACTAACAAAACATGCAAGCAAATAAGCACAAATAATCCATTACTGGCAGGAAAAAATTCCAGCGGATTCTTTATAAGAGAAAATATTTAAAATAGGTGCTTAATTTGAAGATGGATTCACAAGTCCCTGGCGTTTCCTGCCTCGTGTGGAGGCGAAGAAGAGACTTGTCTGGAACGCTTTCCGGATGGCAACAGTGACGGCTGCAATGGGTCCCTAGAACGAATTCATGAATGTTGGCGTGGATTTCGCATTGGAAGCTCAGCAAAACGCAGCCCTGTTTGGAAAACTTTGATTTGTTTCTGCATAATGGTTTGTCCACTAGATTGGTTTTATCTGAGAGCCAGACCTAAGGACTGTGAGGTCACCCAAATATTCAGGGTTCCTGGTTTTGGTATCTTCCTTTGCTTTGCTTTCCTTCTCTCTTCTCCCTTCCTTTCCCTTCCCTTCCTTTTCTTTCTTTTCTTTTCCTTTCCTCTTCTTTCCTCCTTTCCTTTCCTTTCCTTTCCTTCCTTTCCTTTCCTCTTCTTCTTTTCCTTTCCCTTCTCTCCTTCTTTCCTCCTTTCCTTTCCTTCTTCCTTTGCTTTGCTTTCCTTCTCTCTTCTCCCTTCCCTTCCTTTCCCTTCCCTTCCTTTTCTTTCTTTTCTTTTCCTTTCCTCTTCTTTCCTCCTTTCCTTTCCTTTCCTTTCCTCTTCTTCTTTTCCTTTCCCTTCTCTCCTTCTTTCCTCCTTTCCTTTCCTTCTTCCTTTGCTTTGCTTTGCTTTGCTTTCCTTCTCTCTTCTTCGTTCCCTTCCTTTCCCTTCCCTTCCTTTCTTTTCTTTTCCTTTCCTTCTTTCCTTTCCTTCCTTTCCTTTCCTCTTCTTCTTTTCCTTTCCCTTCTTTCCTTCTTTCCTCCTTTCCTTTCCTTTCCTTCCCTTTCCCTTTCCTTTCCTCTTCTTTCTTTCCTTCTCTCCTTTCCTTCCTTTCCTTCCTTTCCTCTTCTTCTTTTCCATTCCCTTCTTTCCTTCTTTCCTCCTTTCCTTTCCTTCTTCCTTTGCTTTGCTTTCCTTCTCTCTTCTCCCTTCCCTTCCTTTCCCTTCCCTTCCTTTCTTTTCTTTTCCTTTCCTCTTCTTTCCTTCTTTCCTTTCCTTTCCTTTCCTTTCCTTTCCTCTTCTTCTTTTCCTTTCCCTTCTTTCCTCCTTTCCTTTCCTTCTTCCTTTGCTTTGCTTTGCTTTGCTTTCCTTCTCTCTTCTCCCTTCCATTCCTTTCTTTTCTTTTCCTTTCCTCTTGTTTCCTTCTTTCCTTTCCTTTCCTTCCTTTCCTTTCCTCTTCTTCTTTTCCTTTCCCTTCTTTCCTTCTTTCCTCCTTTCCTTTCCTTCTTCCTTTCCTTTGCTTTGCTTTGCTTTCCTTCTCTCTTCTCCCTTCCATTCCTTTCTTTTCTTTTCCTTTCCTCTTGTTTCCTTCTTTCCTTTCCTTTCCTTCCTTTCCTTTCCTCTTCTTCTTTTCCTTTCCCTTCTTTCCTCCTTTCCTTTCCTTTTCTTCTTCCTTTGCTTTGCTTTGCTTTCCTTCTCTCTTCTTCGTTCCCTTCCTTTCCCTTCCCTTCCTTTCCCTTCCCTTCCTTTCTTTTCTTTTCCTTTCCTCTTCTTTCCTTTCCTTTCCTTCCTTTCCTTTCCTCTTCTTCTTTTCCTTTCCCTTCTTTCCTTCTTTCCTCCTTTACTTTACTTTCCTTCCCTTTCCCTTTCCTTTCCTCTTCTTTCTTTCCTTCTCTCCTTTCCTTTATTTCTGTTCCTTTCCTTTCTTTCCCTTCCCTTCCTTTCCTTTCCTTTCCTTTCCTTCTCTCTTTTACTGCTTCAGATATTGATGGAGACAGATAATTCTTGCTCTCAACCATGATTGGCCTCAACCATTGTTAACTAAAGTTGTCATACTAGGTAGTGTTTTCCTTCAATAAATCCACTTTTAACCACACCACACAATTGTGTTCATAAAGACCTTCCTCCTCACCCAATAATATGTGGAGAAAACCAGGTTGTGGGGGATCTGCAGGTTCATGACATTTGGGTTGATCAATGAGGCTTCTCGGGCAATGCAGAAGACATAAACCTAACATAATTCATCTCATTGGGTAATAAGTCAAACTCGATCCATCCTTCATGCACGTTATGCCAAGCGAGGCAATTTCCCTTCTCTTCTGCTAGACGGCTGACAAATCAATACAAAGTAACAAGAAAATTGAATTAAGAATAAAATATAATTAGCTGCATGGAAATCACAATTCAATACATCTGATGGAGCAATAAAGCTGAAGGGAATATGAAATCAAAGATCATCATTAGTTTGCAAACAGCTTTGAAAATTACTTCTGCAGAGTTCTTGAAAAGTTATGGGAGACTTTTTATGAGACTCATAAAACTCGTATGTATGTATCTCTATGTATATGTATGTATTTATTTATGTATATGTGTATATGTGTGTGTGTGAATTTATTAATCAAATAAAAAAAATAAAGGTTAGAGCTACTGCCTTACAGGCACATTCCCCAGGTTCAAATCCCGGTAAGGGTATTGCTAACTGATGAGATCAAAATAAACTTGAAATAGATCTATTCTAATCTGTCTGTCTGTCTATCATTTATCTATCTAAATCAATATAAATAAAAGTAAAAATAAAAATACATAATAAATATAAAAATCTTCCAGGCACTTTATTCCATAGCTTTTCCAGCAATTTGTTTCATTCTTTGACACATTATAATCACACCCAACTATAATAGTCATAGTTCTCACAACTAAGATCATCACTTCTGTGGGCCAACATAATTTTAAATATTTGGAAATAATCTTGAATGCTTTTTTAAAAATTGATTCTCTTCTAGCATCTTCTAGGTAGTGTGTAAGATATTTCAGAGGATTTAATTTTTTGTTTATATTAAAATGTATTCTCCCTATTAATGCTTATCTCTTTGCCTAGTGGAAAAGGGGACCCAGATTTGCTATCTTTTTTTATTTTTTTGTTTTCTCCAACATAGAATTAAAAAAGCAATGCATAAGTACAAACATTAAAGTCATGCTTAAAGTAAAACATATATAACATTTTTCTTTTTCATATCTCAGGGACCGCCTTCTGCTGCACGAATCCCAGCGACCAGTTAGGTCCCACAGAGTTGCCTTCTCTGGGTCCCGTCAACTAAACAATGTTGCTTGGTGGGACCCAGGGGAAGAACCTTCTCTGTGGCAGCCCCGGCCCTCTGGAACCAACTCCCCCCAGAGATTAGAATTGCCCCCACCCTCCTCGCCTTTCGTAAGCTGCTTAAAACCCACCTCTGCCCCCAGGCATGGGGGAATTGAGATACCCTTTCCCCCTAGGCCTTTACAATTTTATGCATGGTATGTCTGTACGTATGTTTGGTTTTATAATAAGGGTTTTTAACTGTTTTAGTATTGGATTATTATTATATGCTGTTTTATTGCTGTTGTTAGCCGCCCCGAGTCTGCGGAGAGGGGCGGCACACAAATCCAATTTTTTTTAAAAAAAATTGCTATCTTGGTGGCAGGGAGGCCCTTATAATTTCGAGAATATCTCTGAGTTGGCAGGCGTCTCTTTCAAAGCTAGTTCTGCTGATGAAAGAATTCTCATTAAAAGGAACTTACTTCCGTGCAATATCAAAGCAAGGTCAAAGTGGAAGGAACCAAGTAGCAGATTGCTAATTAACATTTTTATTATCTTGGGCAGAAGTGAGGGAGGCCTACATAGACTTGCTCGTACAAGGCAAAACCCTAATGGCAAAAAAATATATATGCACATTTGTTGTCTCTTGTCCTTATAGCGCATCATGCTTTGACTTTACATTTCTTCCTAGTAAGGACCCTCTCTGTTAAGTAACCATGATGACAGGGCTCGTGAGAGTCTGGGATCAGAGCAAAGGCATCGAAACGCCACCGTCACATAAATTTGGCTGTAAATATCTGGGAATTGAGATAAATTCTGTTTGGTGGTTAGATGCCATTAACTGACAAAATTTGGTGAACTTTTAGTTTTGAGGGCGGAGCCGAATTTTTTAATGTTTTTGTGCGATACCTAGCAATTATGAGCAAGAGTCTGGAATCTTTAAATCTCAGTTTTCCAAAAGCTGGGTGTGGTGACGGCCCTAATCCGTCGGAGGCGGTGGGACTCTAACTTTCCTCGCAGCCGGTTCGCTTCCCCCTGTGCTGCGTATTGAAAGCTGGTTGCGAAGGCAGAAAGTGGCGTTCATGTTATGTATGTACGTATTTATTTATATCTGTATGGCGCCCTCTCCGAGAGGGACTCAGGACACTTTCCATTGGTCAAGATCCTGAATTTTGATCACATTGGGATATTGGGATAGACAGACATGTGAGAACTGTTTGTAAGTTCACAGGTGCCGTTGTAAGTTTAACCAGGCATTAAATGTGTGAGAGAGAGAGGGAGGGAGGGGGAGGAGGAGGAGGAGGAGAAGAAAGAGAGAGAAAAGAAGAAGGAAGAGAAGGAAAGAGAGAAAAGATAAAGAAAAGAAGGAGGATGAAAGAGAGAGAGAAGGAGAGAGGAGAGAGAGAAAGAAGAAGAGAAAGAGGAAGAAGAGAGAGCAGAGAGAGAGAAAGAAAAGAAAAAGATGATGAAAGAAAGAGAGAAAAAAGGAGAGACAAGAAGAAGAAGAAAGAGAAAGCGGAGAAAGAGAAGAGAGACAAAGAGAAAGAAAAGAAAAAGATGAAGAAACAGAGAAGGAGAGAGACAAGAAGAAGAAAGAAAAGGAGAGAAAGAAGAGAGAGAAAGAAGAGGAAGAGGAAGAAGAAGAGGAGGAGGAGGAGAGACAGACAGACAGACAGAGCCGTTCCCTATTGCATGAATGAGAAGCCCCCGTGAGGTGCCACCAGACCCCTGGGAGCTCAGCTCAAGCTTGGAGGAAATTTATTCATCTATAATGTAGAGACGAATCTTGGCAGCCACAAAAACCCACTTGGGCTGCAGCCCTTCCAAGCACTGTGGATTCTAATGGGAAGCGTCTGTTGCACATAATAAGCGGCTCTGTTCCATTTCACACCCTGTTCTTTATTTGGAATCCTTCACACGAAGACTCCGCACGGGAGGAGACACACCGCGCAAAAGTGCTGAAGGCATCATGTGGAGCACAGGTTTTGTTTAAAGAACCCACAGGCAGGGTTGTTGTTCTATGACGCACTTCGCCTAACTCTCCGAGTCTACGGAGAGGGGTGGCATACAAATGTAATAAATAAATAAATAACTCAGATGATTCGTTCCGGTCAAGCAAGGGTGCCTCCATTTCTCCCTTCGGCCTAGGAGGAGGGCGTTTGCCCAGGTCTGCCTGGTGCACCAGTTGCAGCCCTATCTGGACCGGGACTCCCTGCTCATGGTCACTCACGCCCTCATCACCTCGAGGCTCGACTACTGCAATGCTCTCTACATGGGGCTACCTCTGAAGAGCGTTCAGAAACTTCAGATCGTGTAGAACGTGGCCGCGAGAGCATTCACGGGCCTCCCCAGGTACGCCCATGTCTCATCAACACTCCGTGGCCTGCATTGGCTGCCGATCAGTTTCCGGACACAATTCAAAGTGTTGGTGATGACCTATAAGGCCCTACATGGCATCGGACCAGGATACTTCCGGGACCGCCTTCTGCTGCACAAATCCCAGAAATAAGGAGAGATTTCCTGACAGTGGGAACAACCAAGCAATGGAACAGAAGTTGCCTCTGGAAGTTGTGGGAGTTTCATCACTGGAGACTTTCAAGATGAGACTGGACTGCCATTTGTCCGAAATGGTGTAGGGTCTTCTGCTTGACCTACAAGGTCCCTTCCAACTCTGTTCTTCTTTTAGATCAACAATCAAGAACTAAGCAGTACCTCAATAAAGGAACTGCCAATTCAGAGAGTCAAACTATAAACAACAGCCTGGTCAAGGAACTATTGACTTTCAACTATCAAGAATGTCTCCATCAACACCGACCTATGCGGTATATAACTAGAGAGCCAATGTCACCCCCTTCTAACCCTGATGAGGTTACCTAGTTCAGTGTTTCCCAACCTTGGCAAGTTGAAGAGATCTGGACTTCAACTCCCAGAATTCCCCAGCCAGCAAATGCTGGCTGGGGAATTTATTTATTTATTGTTAGAGTTGAAAGGGACCATGAAGGCCATCGAGTTCAACCCCCTGCCCAAGCAGGAACCCTATAGCACACCAGTCAAGTGGCAGTTCAATCTTCTCTTAAAAATGTCCAGAGTGTTGGAGTTCACAACGTCCGCTGGTAGGTTGTTCCATTGGTTGATCGCTCTGACCGTCAGGAAGTTCCTCCTTATCTCCATGTTGAATCTCTCCTTGGTCAGCTTCCAGCCGTTGTTCCTCGTCCGACCCTCTGGTGCCCTGGAGAATAAAGTGATCCCCTCCCCTCTGTGACATCCCCTCGTATACTTGTAGACTGCTATCATGTCCGCTCTGGCCCTCCTTCTCTCTAGGCTATCCAGAATTCTGGGAGTTGAAGTCCAGATCTCTTCAAGTTGCCAAGGTTGGGAAACACTGACCTAGTTGCTTAATGAAACAAGAGAGAAAGCCAAGGACCCCATGAAGATGGATAGATATGACAAACTTATTAAATGCATTTGTTTAAAAATAAATACATGCCATTTTTGATATCTCAGCCAAAGAAAAATGTTGATGGATAAAACATTTGGATAAAATGATAGTTATTTAATGGGCAGTTGCTAAATCTAGATCTCTAAAGGTTTTTTTTAATCGATCTCCTATAAAATAGTTTGAGGAGAAGCCTACCCATCTTGTGTTAAATAGCAGCAATCTCCCAGCAGGGCGACCCATCGCTACTTATAAGGAGGGCTCTGCGCAGAAACCAAGAATAAGCTCCTAATTAGATCTCAAACCTACAATGGGGGGAAATAAATAAATAAAAGGCTCTGTTTTAATTAACTTTTCAGCTTGCGCAGGATTCAAACCGTGCCCGGTGCAATAAGACAAAAGGCTACAGTGCTGCATTCATGAGGTCACCTGCTGCTCGGAATACTTTAGCAATAGCCTAATCTTCAATTATCATAAAGCCAGAGAGAGGTCACAGTCAATAGATCGTGCACAGGCATGTCACAGAATAGGCGTTGATTGCTTACCTGAACGCCTCTTCTCGTACGGTGAGCGGGTACAGCAGTCACATGGGTTGCTCATGTCCAATCCGGTGGAACTGAGCCTAGTATTAAAAAAGCTTGCCGGATCCGCCCCTTCCCCAGAATTCGCGAATCCATAGACTAGGCTCAGTTGTGAAGCTCTGTAGTGTTCAACTCTCATTGTTAGAGGAAGAAAGAGATAGAAAGGTAAAGAAGACACATACAAGGGCGGGAAGTGACTGCTGTACCCGCTCACCGTACGAGAAGAGGCGTTCAGGTAAGCAATCAACGCCTATTCTCCGTACTGAAGGAGCGGGTCCAGCAGTCACATGGGACATACCCAATAGATGGTCCCTAGGGTGGGATTAGCTTGCTATCGTGTGAGATAACGGATTGGAGTACCCTTCTGCCGAAGGCAGCGTCCGCTGAAGCGTAAGAATCAATTTTGTAGTGCCTGATGAAGGAATTTGGCGAGGCCCAAGTGGCTGCTTTGCAGACCTCCTCCAACGGGGCTTGAGTCGCCCAAGCGGCCGAGGTGGCTGCGCTCCTGGTGGAATGCGCAGTGATGTTCCTTGGAACTGAGAGGGAGGCCGACTCATAGGCCTTAGATATAGTCCCTCTGATCCAACGGCCTATTACTGTTGAAGACACTTTGGCCCCCATGACTCTGGGGATGATAGGCTACAAAAAGTGCTTCTGACCTCCGAAAGGGTCCTGTGCGTTGGATATATATTCTCAGCGCTCTGGTGAGATCCAGGGTGTGCCATCTAATTGCCAAGGGATGGTCTCGTTGGAGGCAGAAGGAAGGTAGGACAATATCCTGAGATCTGTGGAACATGGAACTGACCTTGGGTAAGAAGGTGGGGTCCAGTCGCAAGACTACCTTGTCCTGATGGAATTGGCAAAGGTCCTGCCTGATTGAGAGGGCAGCCAGCTCCGAAATGCGTCGGGCAGAGGTGATAGCCACCAGGAAGGCTACCTTAAAGGATAGGTACCTGAGGGACGCCGATTTTAGGGGTTCGTATGGTGCCTGCGTGAGGGAGTGGAGAACCCGTGGCAAATCCCAGGATGGATACCTGTGGACCTTGGAAGGTCTGAGTTGGCTATGCCCTTGAGGAATTCCTGAACTTCAGGGAAGGATCGGAGAGGCTGTCTGCGGGGGCCCCCTAGGACAGATGAAATGGCTGCCAGATGACGCCGGAGGGTGCTGGTGGAGAGTCCCTTATGGAAACCCTGCATAAGGAAGGAAATAATTCTGTGTATGGGGATGCACAGAGGGGAGAGACCTTCCTGAAGACACCACTGGTGAAACTTGGACCACGTGTGGTCGTAGATTCGGTTGGTCGAGCCCCTTCTGGCCTTTAGAATGACCTCCACTGAATCAGGGTCATGCCCACGCAGCTCTAAATCTCTCCTGATAACAGCCAGGCGGTGAGGTGGAACCACTCCGGGTCTGGATGGAAAGAGGCCCCCTGCCGCAGCATATCCCCCGAAACGGGGAGTCGCCAAGGGTCCTGGACGGACAGCTGTTGGAGATCTGCGAACCAGGGCCGGCGGGGCCAATGAGGGGCGATTAAGATTACTCGGGCCCTCTCGGTGAGGACCTTGTGAATCACGTCCGGGAGGATTGGAATCGGAGGAAATGCATAGAGTAGGCCTGGAGGCCATGGACTCCGGAGGGCATTGATCGCTTCCGCTCCCGGGGATGGAAATCTGGAATAGAAGCGAGGGAGTTGGGCGTTCGCATTGGTCGCGAAGAGATCCAGGACTGGTAGGCCGAATCTGAGGGTGATTTGATGGAACAGGTCTTGATGGAGGTTCCACTCTCCTGGGTCTATCGTTGCTCGGATAGCCAATCCGCCTGGATGTTGAGACTCCCCGAGATGTGATCGGCTAGGAGCGACTGGAGATGTTTTTCCGCCCAAAGGCCCAGCTTGAGGGCCTCCCTCATGAGAGCCTTGGATCTCGTGCCCCCTTGCCTGCAGATATGGCTTTTTGTGGCAATGTTGTCGGTGAGAATGAGAACGTGCCGGTTGGGGATGCGAGGAGAGAAATGCTTCAGAGCCAGGGAGACGGCTCTTAACTCTAGCCAATTTATTGGCCTGGAAGCTTCCTCCGGGGACCACGTGCCCTGGGCTATCATCCCCTGGGCGTGGGCGCCCCATCCCGATAGACTGGCATCTGTGGTGATGACAAATTGATCCGGGCACCTGAACGGGGATCCTCTGTCCATGGCCGGAGACTTCCACCACTTGAAGGATCTGCGAACACTCAGTGGGATGACAATGCGTCGATTTGAGTTGCTGTGCCCCGATCTCTGAAAAGGCAACAGAAGCCACTGGAGTTCCCTAGCATGAAGGCGAGCCCAGGGAATGATGCCTATGCATGACACCATCTTCCCCAAAAGAGAAGATAGAGTAACTATGGATACTGAAGGATTAGATAAAATGTTAGAAATTAACTCCACTATACTGAGTTTTCTCTCGGGAGAGAGAAAAAACCTGGGAAGATTTTGAATCAATAATGGCTCCCAGGTGAGGAATGGAAGTGGAAGGTTGGAGGTGACTTTTTTCAAAGTTGATGGAAAACCCATGGTCCTGAAGGACTGACATGGTGACAGAAAGGTCTGATTTCACTCTCTCTAGGGAGTTCCCATGAATTAAAATATCATCAAGATAACATAAAATGTGGATGGGAGACGCCCGGATATAGGCCGCCAGGGACCCCAAGAGCTTTGTGAAGACCCGAGGGGCCGAGGAAAGGCCAAATGGCATCGCCCTATACTGAAATGCCTGCCTTGAAAGGAAAAACGTAAAAATTTTCTGTGGCATTTGGCTATAGGAATGTGAAGGTAGGCCTCAGTGAGGTCTAAGGAGACCATGAAATCTCCCGAGTGAATGGCGGCCAAAATAGAAGACAAGGAGTGCATTTTAAACTTCCTATATTTGATGAATAGGTTTAGTTTCTTTAAATCCAAAATGGCTCTCCAACCTCCGGAGGACTTTGGAACCATAAATAGGATGGAGTAAAAACCTAGGCCCTTCTGACCGGAAGGAACCGGCTGAATGGCTCTAATGGACAATAGATGAGAAATGGCCTCCTCCATACGGTTACAATCTGAGGATGACCTGGGCGAAGGGCAGGAAATAAAACGTTTAGGGGGAGGAGAAATAAATTCTAAAAGAAGGCCTGATTGAACAGTGTCAATGACCCAAGGGTCCTTGGAGGTGAGACGCCAATTTGCAGCGAAATGAGCTAGGCGACCCCCTATGGGAATGGAGGAAAGGTTACCATCTAGGTTTTTTTGAAGCCCTGTTAGAGGCAGCTCCCCTTTGGAAACGAAAACCCCCTACCCCTGGAGTTCCTACCTTGGGAACGAAAGCGGGGGGAATACTGACCTGGAGATCTCTGATAGGAAGCCGCTTGATCTTGCTGGCGCCCTGGGCGACGAAAGGACTGCGTTTTAGTAACCTTTTTTGTGGTTGGGCCAAAACCTTCTTCTTGTCTGTGGTCTCCGTGAGGAGAGGATCCAGAAGATCACCGAAGAGAAGGTCGCGCTTTAAGGGGCCCTGGGATAACTGCCACTTTTGGCGAACTCCCGCTTGCCAAGGGCGAATCCATAGGAGTCTTCTTGCCGTTGTAGAGGCTGCAATAGACTTAGCAGAAAATCTAGTAGATTGTAAGGTGGCATCAGCCACGTACTGGGCAGCTGCAAAGACCTTGTTGAAGTCTTGTTGACCTCTCAAGTCATCTGGAGGAATGTGCTGTTGAAGTTGGCGAAGCCACAGCAGCATGGCTCTGGAGAAGAAGGAGGCTGCTGCAGAACTTTTAATGGCCCAGGAATCAGCGGAGAAACCTCTTTTGAGCATTTGCTCGATGCGCTTGTCCTCTGGACGGAGGACTTCCTCCGCCTCGCCTGGCACAGCCGCTGCCGAGTGAAGAATTTTGACAGGTTCATCTGGTTGGGAAAAGATAGAAGCTCTTCATAGGAAGAGGAGAGTTTATACAACTTTCTGTCCTTGGTAGAGGGATTAAGGCCAGAGGCTGGAAAATCCCACTGTTTAAGTAAGGCATCTTTAAATAATTTAGGCATAGGGATTACCTCGTTATCCTCCTGTTCCTCTGTGAAGTAAGGTAAATTCTCCTCCGGGGGATCAGTGGAAGTGGAGGCTTGTTTCTCCTGGGCCCGCTAATCCCGTAGAAATTCTAGCTTTGAGGAGGAGAGATTTGAATAGTTGAGAAGGGAAAATAGTAATGGGAGGAGGGACCTTTATTTGGGATTCCTCGTCCTCAGATAAGCCCTGGAAAGGGTCTTCATCCTCCTCTACATCCTCATATTCATCTTGGGAGGACTCTGAGTCATCCTGAATAGGAGCTCTGACCGCTGGGGAAGAACCCAAGGGGCGGGAGGAACGAGAAGGAGGAAGAGGTAAAGGAAGCTCATTGATGGAGGAGAGTTTGGCATCAATGGCTTTGGACAACACAGCAAAAATAGATTGGAGCTCAGGAGGTAAACTGGAAATATCAGCAGAAATGGCAGAAGAATCCCTAAAGGCCTGGGAGGATCCTGGCTGGGGGAATCTTCCATAATATCTGGTTCCTCTGGACCTATGCCCCATAGGTTAGGTTGGGGTCTGTCTAGGTTTGGCTCATCCAGAGATAACACAGGGACCCCAGAAGGAGGCAGGCTAGAGGCCTCTGGTGGGTCTTGACTACTGATTACTTGGGCCTGCACTTTCAAACGTTTTGCTGATTTATCATGAATCTTTTGTAGGGCTAGGTCCCTTCTCTTCTCGGCCCTGGTGACCTTGGTCGAGGGGCGGGCCCCTGGAGAAGAGGAGGAAGAGGCCTGGGGGATACTAGTAATCTCATCGCCTGTAGGCCTGGCCTCTCTGGGACCTTTAGTTGTGCCTCTCTTGGGAAAGGTAGCCATAGTCTGACAATTAACAGAAGACAAGGCTGAGCCAATAATTAAATTATAAGGAGAAGATTTCAAGGACTTCCCAAGAGGAATGGATCCTGCTTCGAGGCCTCGAAGCTGCTGAAACGTGAGGACAATCTGGGCAAACCCAGAGTTCGTGCCCCCAAATCCAGCGGGGCCAGCCTCCCTAAACTTTGCAATTAAGTAAAACCAAGGCACTCTGGTTGGAGGCTAGGCCGGTGGAGAATTTAGCCTGGGACCCCCAAGGCCCGCTCCCGGATCCACGCGGTGGACTGAGGCCTACGCGGCTGGCAGAAGGCCAACACGAGAGGCCTAGATATTTTAAGAAAGGGCGCGAAGGCCTTCGCGCCAAAAAATCGCTTCGTAGAATTTCTTAAGGGGAAAAGCGATCGACTAAGTCCAGGAGACTAAAGGCGTCCCACTCCGCAGGAGGTATTTTATAAGCCCTTAAATATATTTTTATACAATAATTAAGCAATAATCCAATAATAAATACTTGCACCAGGACCTCCAGGCCAAGGGATTAGAAGAATCCACAAGCGGCCGCAGGAATCGTAACCGGCAAAACCGCCGGGGGAAAACGAAACCGCAACTTCTCCCAAGTAAAAAAGCCTAGCCGCTTTTTATTTTTTTTTCCTTTTTAAAACGGCTGGCGCAAATAGTGCAAGTAATTGAATAAAGACAATAAATCTTACTACTTTTTTGAAGGAAAGGTCGAAGGGAAGGTGTTAGAATGTTGAACGAGCATTCACAATACAACCGCAGGATATGCGAACTGAGCGAATTCTGGGGAAGGGGCGGATCCGGCAAGCTTTTTTAATACTAGGCTCAGTTCCACCGGATTGGACATGAGCAACCCATGTGACTGCTGGACCCGCTCCTTCAGTACGGAGAATAACAAATCACTTTGGACTGAGAGAGGGAGAGGGAGAGAGAGAGAGAGGGAGGGAGAGAGAGGGAGGGAGGAAGGGAGGGAGAGAGAGAGAGGGGGGAGAGAGGGAGGGAGAGAGAGGGGGAGAGGGAGGGAGAGAGGGAAGAGAGAGAGGGAGGGAGGCAAGGAGGGAAAGAGAAGGAGAGAGAGGGAGAGGGAGAGAGAGGGGGGAGGGAGGAAGAGAGGGAGGAAGGGAGAGGGAGAGAGAGGGGGAGAGAGAGGGGGAGAGAGGGAGAGAGATAGAGAGGGAGAGAGCCCACTGTAACAGCATTGCCAAAAAAGCACTAAGAATCACAAACTTAATTCTATGCAGCTTCTTCTCCAGAAGCACCGATCTACTAACTAGAGCATACAAAACATTTGCCAGACCAGTTCTTGAATACAGCTCACCTGTATGGAATCCACACTGCATAACAGACATTAATACAATTGAAGGAGTCCAAAATACTGTACTTCACAAGAAGAGTCCTCCACTCCTCCCCACACAACAAATTACCTTACTCCTCCAGACTTCAAATACTACGTTTAGAAAATTTACAGCTACGCCGCCTCCGAACTGATTTAACTGTTGTTCATAAAATCATACATCACAATGTACTTCCTGTTAGTGACTACCTCACCTTTAACAACATCAACACAAGAGCACGCAATAGATACAAACTAAATGTAAATCGCTCCAAACTCGACTGTAGAAAATACGATTTCAGCAATAGAGGGGTCAACGCCTGGAATTCACTATCGGACTCTGTTGTTTCCTCCCCCAATCCCCAAATCTTCAACCTGACCTTATCTACAAGAGACCTCTCCCCTTTAGAAATCAAATTCTAAACCTGATGTCTCAGGGCTGCTGTTTTATGTACCATTTTCTCCCAACCAGGTTAACAATGCCATTATAGGGGGAAACTTGCTTTCCTTAAATCAGATACATTTTCTTTTTTTGTTAAAATATTTTTTTATTGAATATAAATGCTAAAAAATACATTTAAAACATTGAACCTCACACTTCAAAACAAACCTATACAAATGTCACATATAAACAGAGAAAAAAACCAAAACCTTCTAACTCCTTTTTTTACAGTAAGACTGCGCTGATGTTATATTTCTATATCCCTTCTAGTAAGTTAAACAGTATTTCTTCTACAGATTGTGGCCCCTTGTTCCCGGGTTCACTTTCCTATTGAAAACACTTCCCTCCTGGACCTTATTTAACCCTTTAACATATTTAAATGTTTCGATCATGTCCCCCCCTTTCTCTCTGTCCTCCAGACTATACAGATGGAGTTCATGAAGTCTTTCCTGATCAGTTTGATGCTTAAGACCTTCCACCATTCTTGTAGCCCGTCTTTGGACCCTCTCAGTTTTATCAGTATCATTTTGTAGGTGAGGTCTCCAGAACTGGACACGGTATTATTCCTAATGGGGTCTCAGCAGCGCTCTACACAGCGGGACCACAATCTCCCTCTTCCTGCTTGTTCCAGATTCCTCTTTTATAATAGGTGAGACTTAGCTCTCTAACTTGACTCTTCCTCAGCGGGAACAAAATGTTTGGTATTTTGAAGATCTCCCTACAATTAGAGTGGATTACACAACACACCTCATAAATATTTCACCTCGAAATGATGAAAAATTTAAAGATGTCAACGCAGGCCTGCTATTCCTTGAGGACTGTCTCCAAGACCTACTTTGCACTCAAGGTTTCATCTTGATGACATACTGGTTTTCCACAGGGGCGAATTCAGCGGCCTCCCATTCACGCCCAGCGAGGATTCAAGGGTCAATTCCGAATCAGTCTGACCTGGATTTTGAATTTGCAGAGCCAGGGAGCTGAGAACATAATCCAGCTGAGACCCCCCCCCTTTTTTTTTCCCCAAATCATTTTTCTAGGCTACCCCCATCCCAGAGGATTCACAAAATGTAAAATTAACACCATAAATCTCACAATCATTTTGGGCTGAATGCAGGTTGGAATTGGATGCTTTTTAACCTGCCAAAATGCCGAATGCGTTTCCTTTAGGAAAAGGATTCCAAAAATAACATATTTAGAAGGTCATCTACTTCCATGGAGAGGAAAGGGTGGTTCAGTGGATTATAAACCTCAAACACATGGAGACAACTGGAGTCTCCCACCCCCTTTTTTTGGTCTATTCCAATAATACCACCTAGCTTTCCCCATTCATGCTGCCAGAGACCAAGCGATGCTTAGGAACAGTCCCGATTTTAATGAGCGCTAATCACAATTTGCCTCAGAGCAAACAGGCTTCAAAGGAATCCACTGAAGAGAAGGGGGCATGTCGTGGTAACCCTTCTGTGGTCTCCTTTGCAGTGTGGATTTAGCTCTCCCTCACTGGTGATCTACGGTGCTCACATATAAATTAAAAGAAATTAAAATTATTTGCAAGCATTGCAGGAGGGAGGGAGGGAGGGAGGGAGGGTTAGTTTGAGAGAAAGGAAGGAAGGGGGAGAGGGAGGGAGGGAAAGAGGGAATGAAGGAAGGAATTAGTTTGAGAGGAAACTCAAGGGAAGGAGGGAGAGGGAAGGGAGGGAGGGAAGGGAGGGAGGGAAGGGAGGTAGGGAAGGGAGGGAAGGAGGGAAGGAAGGGAGGGAAGGAGGGAAGGAAGGAAGGGAGGGAAGGAGGGAAGGAAGGAAGGAAGGAAGGAAGGAAGGAAGGGGGAATTAGTTTGAGAGGAAGTAATTAGGGAGGGAGGGAGAGGGAAGGAAGGAAGGAAGGGGGAGTTAGTTTGAGAGGAAGGAAGGAATTAGGGAGGGAGGGGGAGGGACGGAGGGAAGGAAGGAAGGAAAGAAGGAAGGAGGGAAGGAAGGAAGGAAAGAAGGAAGGAAGGAAGGAGGGAAGGAAGGAAGGAAAGAAGGAAGGGGGGAAGGAAGGAAGGAAAGAAGGGAGGGAGGGAGAGAGAGGGAAGGAAGGAAAGAAGGAAGGAAGGAAAGAAGGAAAGAAGGAAGGAAGGAAAGAGGGAAGGAAGGAAGGAAGGAGGGAGGGAAGGAAGGAAGGTGGGAAGGAGGGAAGTCCAGGGATACAAATGCACCCCTCTCTTCACAATATATGACTGGGGCTCTTGGCAGAGCAGGGATACAGTGAATGGAATTAAAATGGTGTCTACAATGGCTAAGTAATAAATGGGAAGCAATGCTCACACATTATGCCACATATGGGCAATTTCAATTTCTACAAATGTGGCTTGCTGACAAAGAATTGTTAATTCAAATGGATAATATATAGGCCCAGAATCCTTGTCCCATCTGTTAGTGTCATTTGGATCTGTGGCAGAAGTTGCTTATGGCTGTCAGAGAAGGAAAGAGGGGAAATCAAATCTCCATCCAAAGTGAGCTTCCAAATAGAGCAGAGACAAAACTAATTGAATTAGCATTTTAAAAGGAAAACTTGATTTTGTCTCACTAATCATTCCCTGCATTTGCACATTTAACACTACGCTACACTCATGTCTTTCTCTCTCTCTCTCTGTCTGTCTATTATCTATCTGTATCTATCTATCTATCTATCTATCTATCTATCTATCTATCTATCTATCTATCTATCTATCTATCTATCTATCTATCTATCTATCTATCTGTATCTATCTATCTATCTATCTATCTATCTATCTATCTATCTATCTATCTATCTGTATCTATCTATCTATCTATCTATCTATCTATCTATCTATCTATCTATCTATCTGTTATATTCTGATGCTTGTAATCAGTAGCTTTTGTGTCATATTTCAACTCCCAAATGGTCCAAGTGTCTACTTCAAAGGCAAATGCTTGCAAATGAGAAAAAAATAAGTGTAGAGGAAGGAAAATGTGGTTTTCCTTCAAGTCCCAGGATTTAAAGTAGAAAGCTCGGATTGAACCTGGGGCTATTTTTATCCCTTTAAGAAGCTAATATCTTTCCTCTGGGAAGCCTGCGAGGCCTTCGGATTTTGCCTTGGCATTAGAACCACATTAATTATCAAGCTCCAATTAGACACTGGCAGGTGGCTGAGAACCCTCTTTGTAAGTTTCCCATCTGTCTGTCCATCTTCTTCTGCCATTTGCCATTTTCTTTCTTTCTTTCTTTCTTTCTTTCTTTCTTTCTTTCTTTCTCTTTCTTTCTTTCTTTCTTTATTTATTGAAGTTTGCAGACGATGCAACAGTGATCGGACTCATTCAAGACAATGATGAAACCACATACAGATGAGAGGTTGAACAACTATCCTTGTGGTGTGACCGGAACAACCTAGAACTGAACTGGGGCTGACATAGGGCAACCCCTTGCATGCCCTCCGCTATGGCTCCGCATGTTGCCTGTGGCACACATGCCATAGGTTTGCCATCACTGGGCTAGATTCTTCTTAGAAACATCTTAGAAACGGGAATGGGAAGGAGAGAAGAAGGAGAGAGAGAGAGAGCTTGAGAGGAAGGAAGGAAGGAAGGAAGGAGTGAGTGAGTTAGAGAGGTAGGAAGGAGGGAGGGAGGGAGAGTGAGTGAGTGAAGGGAGGAAGGACGGAAGGCCCAGAACTGATCTGAATACTCAGAGTTGCAAGTTGATGTTTGCACCTGGATCTTGAAAGAACTATAGGTAGAATGGCAATTTATGGCCTGGAACACTTCAAAGATTCAAGGGACAAGTCCAAGGGGAGGTTGAGAGATCTGTGGGATCAGAGCTCCGTCAGCCCCGGTGGGAGAAGCTAAAATCTTTGAATAATTTAGGATCATCCGCCACAAGAAGCGTCTCCGCGTAATACAGTGGAGTTAACCTGGCACCGCACCAGCGCTTGTTTCCCTCTGTTGGCTCAAGTTCTTTTTCACAAGGCCAAAAGGAAAAAGAAAGGAAAAAGGCGAGAGAAAAGCCAGGGAAAGGATTATGTTATTTTACATGTTCTCTCGTTATCAAACAACTCACAACATGACTCAGAAGAGAGTCAACAATCCGTTTATTTCGGGCTCTCACGCCTTCCAATTACAGTGAAATCCCATTTGCCAACCTCAGGCTGAAGTTACTGGCTTTGTGCTGCTTTCAATGGGGTTTATTCATGGTTTAGTGATAAAGTGATAAGGTGTTAGGATTCGGGGAGGCTCACAACATATCAACACAGTAAACAATATACATGTTTACAAAGTCCAATTGATATAGCTAAAAAACTTTTAAAACTCTAATGACATTTAAAGTCATTCATTCCTCAAAGTTTCAACGTATTCCTGGAGCCATCCTGGCACCCACACCGGGAAGCCTGGATCTGAGCTTCCCACCCCTTGGCCCCCCCACCCACAAACCCATTCAGCTTGGGCCAGTGTGGCCAGTCCTCCTTCCGCTTCCGCCCAGGTGGGTGGGCCTAGGATGGCCTTGAACCCTTCGAGAGAAGGCTTTGTGGCTGCATCAGCTCCCCCCTCCTAAGTTCCCATAAGCACCAGGCCTTCTACAGAGACTGTGGCCAGCCCTGGATTGATCCCCAACTTCTGCACCAACTTGACTCTATTCTGATTCTAAATCTCTGAAGAAAATTCCCCCAAACCTGTCACATTTCAATGATTGAGTAGAGGAAATGTCACCTCCAAATAAACGGAACATCAGCGATTTGTCATTCCAGATCGAGGAGAGAGACTTTGCAGCTCTAAATGTTTATTTACTTGATTATTGACTAAAAAATCCCCGAGCAAATAATTCCCCCCAAAACCCAAATTTTTGACAGGGATATGACCCATTCGAGGGGGGAAACCGCGCATAGAAACAGAACCGTCACTGATTCACCTCCCTTGGCAGATCGGGTCACGGAAGCTCATTTGTAATTGTATTAAACAACGATTTAAGCAATGTTCATTAAACAATGAGCAAAAAAAATCATTAGGTGGAGTGCGTGGTGGGAATCCGGCTAATGATTTTTGTCACTTAATATTAGTTGGCTCTTTGTCCTAATTTTCAGTGGAATGTGAATATAAAGAGATTTAGTCTGGTGGGTAGGAATCTTCTAACACTCATAACAGCATCTGTTTTGGGGGTGGGGGGGTTGATGGTGGGAACTCCTTGTGTTTTTCTTGCTCCAAAGCAGAGTTGCTTCCTTTGAAGAAGTGGAAAGCGGAACATTTTATTTGACTTTTATTTGACTTCTCTATGTTCTCCCCTTTTAAGGAGAGCTGGTCCTTCTCTCTGTGGGAATAATCCCTTTCCTTTGGCCTCTGAGATTATTTCCTACCAGCAACCTTCTATCCCGTCCTTGGGAATATTTTTTTTTCAGTTCCTCCCAATGGTCTGAACTTTACTGATGGAGGCAGCATGAGAACATGGGGCAGCACTGGACTGAACCCAGGGGCCATGGCTCCTCGTGGGTAGGTCACTTTGGGGGAACTGCATGGTGATTATTATTGATTAGAATTGGAAGGGACCTTGTTGGTCACCTAGTCCAACCCCCTGCTCAAACGGGGGACCTTCCACCATTTCGGACAAGTGGCCGTCCATTCTCCCTTGGAAAGTCTCAAGTGTTGGAGGGCTCAAAACCTCCACAGGCAACTTCTGTTCCCCTGGCTCATCACTGTCACTGTTATCTCCAGGTTGAATCTCTCTTTGGTCAACTTCCATCCGTTATTCCTTCTCTGGCCTTTGGTGCTTTGGAAAACAGCCTGAGCCCCTTCCTCCTCTCTGTGGAAGCCCCTCAAGTACATGGTAACTATGTCTTCCCTGGTCCTTCTCTTGAGAATTTCAAGAAGACTTTGGACTGCCATTTGTCTGGGATGGTGTATCCGAGCCATCAGCATCACCAAATAGCCCCTATTGGCTAATCTGTTGCCATCTCTGTCTAGGGATGCTTTTTTTTTTTACTACCACACTGTGGGAGTGGTTTATTTTGTGGGTGTGGCCTGCCACCCATGTGACCAGGTGGGAGTGGCTTGACAATCATGTGACCAGGGGTGGATTAAATATCATATAATCCATCTTAAAGGTGACCATTTTGAGGTCACTCACCTCCAGGGTTTGGGTTAGGGTGCCAGGTCTCGCCTTGCCTCAAAGAGAGGCAATTTCCCTCTTTATTTACTACTACTATTATTATTATTATTATTATTATTATTATTATTATTATTATTACTATTATTATTACTATTACTATTACTATTATTATTATTATTATTATTATTATTATTATTATTATTATTATTATTTATTGGATTTGTATGTTGCCCCTCTCCGCAGACTCGGGGCGGCTAACAACAGTAACAAAACAGTATAATCCAGGGGCGGCATATAAATCCAATAAATCTAATCTAATACTAAAAACAGTTAAAACCCATTATATAAAAACCAATCATACATACAGACATACCATGCATAAAATTTTAAATGCCTAGGGGGAAAGAGTATCTCAGTTCCCCCATGCCTGGTGGCAGAGGTGGGTTTTAAGTAGCTTATGAAAGGCAAGGAGGGTGGGGGCAATTCTAATCTCTGGGGGGAGTTGGTTCCAAAGGGCCAGGGCCGCCACAGAGAAGGCTCTTCCCCTGGGTCCCGCCAAGCGGCATTGTTTAGTTGACGGGACCCGGAGAAGACCCACTCTGTGGGACCTAACTGGTCGCTGGGATTCGTGCAGCAGAAGGCGGTCCCAGAGATAGTCTGGTCCGGTGCTATGAAGGGCTATGACTGAACATCCAAAATATACTATTTAATTCTATGTGTATATGCCTTATGTGTACACAGGCACACAAAAATATATATTAGCTACTATATAAACTGTATGTGCATGTACACACACAGCTCTTGTAAAATCACACACATTCATCCTCATTTACTGCGATAGGAAAAACCCAGAGCCCAGAAGGGGGGTGGAATCAATTTTCTTCTACCAGTTCTGCGTACCTGACCCATCCCTGTCTCCATCCCAACTCCTGAACTCTCACATACAGACTGACCTTCTCCACCCAAGGAAGGTGGCAGAGATTTTACTCAGGGGACCTTCTGAATAGAGGAAGAAGAAAGGGGCTTCCGTTTTATTCTGTTTTGCCAGGCATCCAGAGCGGGTTCTTTGCAGGCGTTTTGCAGGGCTCTGAGTCTTGAAGGCAGCATTTGTGCACAGGCGCAAGAGGTGACCTTAATTCTGCAATTCCATCCCCATCTCACTTGAAAGCCAGCCTCACTAAACTCAGCGATAATTACTTTTGAGAAAACAGATGAAGCTGCAGGCTACAGTTGCACGTGCATTATCCGAGCATGATAAGATGAGGATGAAAATACTGGATGAACCTAAAAATAGCTCCAACGCACTTCGAGTGATTAAATTGTGGGTTGTATTTTTTAAAAACCTTTTAAAAAAATATATTCCAATGAACTTTATCAAAAGAAGCACGTAGCTACTGTGCAAACTACGCTACAGATCTAAAGAGAATTTTAGCAAAGAAATGTTGTTCTTGTCCTTTGCCAAATTGTGACCACGATTCATTATTCCCATTATGAAAAAAACCCGCATATACATACCCATAAAGTGCAATTTTCTAAAGATGTGAAAATATTTCTAAGTATCTTCCTTCAGTTTTTCTAACCTGATAGTAAGAGCTGATAATATGATGGGCAACTGTATCATGTCTTTAAGTAAATAAATAATAATAATGGTACCTAGAATTGCTTACATCTTGTGACAATGCCTTTAATGCCAGTAGGACTCAATACGAAGACAAAGAAAGAAAAATCCCAAATCCAATCTAAACATCTGGCCAACAACAATAAACATAATTAATAAAGGAGGAAAATGGCTCCCAGAATTTGTAGCGACAAATCCGTTTTTCTGGATCTCACTGCTAAGTGAAAGCAGGAAAAAACTGTCCAAAACTTCAAAAGTACCAGGAAAAGAAAAGGATTGTGAAAAGAGGATTTGAAAAAAAAAATCCCCTTCAAAGGCTGGACACAAAGAGTTAGGGTTTAATCTCATTAATATAATAGATATAATAATATTTTTATTTTGTTCTTTACACCTGTTTTTAAGTAGGTAGCTATCTAAGAACATTAAAAAAAAAAAAAAAGACCAAAAGGAAAGCAAATTTGATTTTATTATGGCATTTTCAAAGCTACCTCCGAAGCCCCCTGCAAGAACATCACCAAAAAGGCTTCAAGAGTTGTTAACCTCATCCTGCATAGCTTCTGCTCTGGTAATCTCACACTACTAACCAGAGCATACAAAACTTTCGCCAGACCAATCCTCGAATACAGCTCATCTGTCTGGAACCCACACCACATTTCGGACATAAACACTCTAGAAAACATCCAGAGATACTTTACCAGAAGAGCCCTCTACTTCTCCACTCACAACAGAATCCCCCACGCAACCAGACTCACAATCCTAGGTTTAGAAAGCTTAGAACTATGTCGCCTCAAACACGACCTAAGCACAGCCCATAAAATCATCTGCTACAAGGTCCTTCCTGTCAATGACTACTTCAGCTTCAACCACAACAACGCACGAGCACACAACAGATTCAAACTCAAAGTAAACTGCTCCAAACTTGACTTGAAGAAAATACAACTTTAGCAACCAAGTGGTTAATGCCTTGAACTCACTACCTGACTTTGTAATTTCATCACCAAACCCCCAAACCTTTACCCTTAGACTGTCCACTGTTGACCTCTCCCGATTCCTAAGAGGTCAGTAAGGGGCCTGCATAAGTGCACCAGCGTGCCTTCCGTCCCCTGTCCTCATGTTTCTCTATTATCTATCCATCCATCCATCCATCCATCCATCCATCCATCCATCCATCCATCTATTCATCCAATTTTTCATGCCCCCCTTCTCCTTAGACTCAGGGCGGCTTACAACATGTTAGCAATAGCACTTTTGAACAGAGCCAGCCTATGGCCCCCACAATCCGGGTCCTCATTTGAGCCAGTGATGAGATTTGAACCGCTGACCTGCAGATATAGCAGTCAGCTTTAGTGGCTTGCAGTCCTGCACTCTATCCGCTGCGCTACCTCGGCTCTTAGTCTCAATATCATGTATATAAACAATGTCATAGCTATGTATACTACCAATACGTACTTGACGAAATAAATGAATAAATATCTCAATAGGGATGAAAAACAGCTGTCTAAAGCCCAGATGCTTCTCATTCAAACCAAGTGAATAATATCCTGAATGTTTCTGACAATGTAGATGAAATACTAACTGATGCATTTACTTCACTTGATAAGGATTGAAAAATATTGCAGATTTAAAAAACCCACTTATTTTTTACTTGTACCACAGTGCCATTAGATCTTAGGCCCCCTGGCTGATGGATGTTATGTATGGCTGAGGTCTGAATGTGTACAATTGATTTTTAAAATATTAGAGATTTTAGGTTAGCTATTTAGTTAATTAATTGGATTTGCCATTGTAGTTTATTATTTTTATTATACGTTGTATGCTGCCCCAAGTCTTGGGAGAGGGGTGGCATAGAAATCCAATAAATAAATAAACAGCCATAATTGAACAACATAATTCACCCACAAGAGCAAGGAGGCATAAGGTAATGGAGGTGAAAAAATGTCTAAGACCAGCAGATGGTGGTAGAAACATGGAGAAAACGGTCTCTTTGCTGCCATCTAGAGGCCATTTGGTTTCTGCAGCTCAGATATAGCATACCTGTGCAAAAGAAGATGGTGTGGCCAAAGAGGTTAAAGTTTCCGCAAATTCATTGGCGCTAATTAATTCGGTTCTTGCCTAAGTGTTTCTCTATTTCCAACTCCTTTTTATTTTAGACTGCTGGTGGAAGTGTCACCTTTTCGTACCCCAGAGGGTCATAAACAGAGGGGGGGGGGGGAAATGACACAATTCCATAGAAAATTTCCCAAGGAGAATTGGGGAAACAATTAAATGAACATTTTATTATATTTATAGCTGTGTACTCTTTGCAAATGATTTGGAAGAACTGATTTAAGCCCGGATGGAGACAACCTATTAAAACAGTGTTCGCCTTAGAACAAGGACAGAAACACCAGCCTGAAGATGACGAGTGACACCTCGTCGAAGCGTCGCCAGAATTTTCCAAATCCTACATGGGAAGAAACCCGAATATACCAAGACCGTCATACCTGTACCCGTGAAAATCTACGAAAACAAATATATGTATGTATGTATGTATGTATGTATGTATGTATGTATGTATGTATATGTATATATATATATCTTAATTATATGCCAAAGGGTATAAACACATCCAGGATGTTCCAAACTCTCTGGAAGTTCACCCAGAAATATGCTCAATAAAATTATTTCAGAAATAGGTTCGTTCAGCTCCCTTCAAAGTAGGGGAGTGTCAAATGGTTTCCCACAGTTTTGTAGGTGGCTGGGATTTAGCTTTCAGGCGCACTGCGCATTGTCACTTTATCGTCGCAAATTAAATGCATAATTAGCCCAGTCTACACCTGCTAATAGAAGCTGGAGAAGTCTTCTGCTAAAAATAGAGACCTGCAAATACCAAAGCCGACATGTTAGGTGTGCAAAAGGCAGAGTAAACCGACTTTAATGATCCTGACATCTACACATGGCGGAAAGGCTAAAAGAAGCCTTTGGAATCATATTTTTTCCTTAACTTTGCTTCAATAAAAGGAATCCCTAAAGTTCTATCATAAAATATATATATTTGCAGACTGTCTATTCATTATATCTTTGGTTTGGTTTGTTTCTTTTTGTTTTTTTAGTTTTCGATTTTCTTTTGGTCGGAAGGAAAAGGAGAATTTTCTGTAGGCACCGAAAGGATATTGATAAAGTAAGGGGGTAAACATTCTGTGGGGTGCCCGGGGACTGCAGATATAGGGTGGAGTCGAACTTATATTTGGTTTTCAAGATAGTTCGGAGTTGAACCATGATTGGTCTGAGGATCCTGGGGGAGGTTAAACAACACCTGGAAACAGAAAATAGGAAATAAGGAAAGATCTTCCCCACACATCAGCCTGAATCCCTCTCAGCCCAGTCATCTGGGGGATTAGGCTAACCTAGGCCTGGTTAGGCCACCCCACATTCAGGCTTGGGTTCCTACCGTTACGGACCACACTGTAGCTCCAGTAGGGAAAATGGAGCTGTGCACACAGTTCTGTGTCCCTAGCGAAATTTTGCTTCTGAGCATGCGCAGAAGCAAAAATATTGTCAAAATCACTTCCTGTCAAAATCAAGTCCCATTGTTAGACTTTGCCTCCTGCACATGCACAGAAGCCAAATCTCGCTTGGACACCCACCGCGGGAAGCGCACCAGTAGTGGAGGTAAGTAGAATCCGCCCCATCATATTCAGAGGTTGGACTCGGCAGGTTCTAAGCAGTTCTGGCGAACTGGTAGCAGAAATCTTTGGAGAACCGGTTAATACCACCTCTGACTGGCCCTGCACCCTCCCCCCTATTCTCTGCCTCCTGAGTTCCAGCTGATGGGGAGGAAATGGCAATTTTGCAGTATCCTTCCCCTGCCACACCCCTTGTGCCCACCACGCCATGTCCAGAGAATTGGTGGTAAAAGTTTAGAATCCCTCCACTGCCCACAGTCCCAGTGCAGATGCCAAGGCCTCACTCTCTCCCAGAGTAGAAAAGGCCCCTTCCTCGAATCAGTGAAATAACTGGTGCCAGGTGACAACGGTTGGGCGAAAATGAAACATCTCTGTGCTTCTTTATGCCGTCTGATGATTTTTCATCTTTCTCTTGCATCCATTTTTTTTAAAAAAAAAGATGGATTCCACTCTTATAAAATATTAGTTTTCAACTTTTTGAGACAAGATTTATCCTCCGTAATCCTGATGAGATTCGCTACGTGTCACTTATATGTTATTGATGTAAGAAAATCTATTCGTCTTGATGGGGAAAGATTAAAATGTGAGCCTGTGGCTGATTTAATTCTCCCGGAGCAATGACGACGGTGCCAAGGGGCTAAATGCCAGTCACTAATATCAGCTTCTGGTGGCTAAATATCCATCATAGAAGTGTCAAATAAAAGGAAGACTTGCTCGGGAGACTTCTGAAAATGATAGAAGCCTGCATTATCTTGTCACTGGCACGGATAACAACGTTGAGCATCAATTTATTTCCCTCTTCGGGGCAAGCAGTGGCTTCATTTGCTTAGATGGTGAAACAAAGAAGAGTTTACAAGATAAAGAGCGGCCCGACCTGTTACTAAAGAGGTCAGAAACCAAAGACAGCTTGGAGAGACATTGGAGAACGGTCCTCTTCTCTACTGGACAACATTATTTCCCTTCAAAAAACACCTTCACCTCTTTCCGTATTCTAACATGGATCTTCTTCTTCAATGAAAACTTTATAATAGCGATTGGCAATGAAAGGGAGAAGGAGAAGGAGAAGGGGAGCGGAGATGTCCTTGAGCATCTGGAAGGCCTTCAAATGGGTGAAGACGACACAGCAAGGGACAAGTTTAAATCGCGAGGAAGATGCTTCGGTTTCACCCCTCAGCAGCTGTAAGCCCAGCCGCCTTCCCAACGCACACACCAAGCAGTATCGGGTTGCTACCACTACGGATAAAGACGGTCGGCTGCCGGTCGCGAGAATTGAGCTGTGCACAGAGCTTCCCATCTGCTGCGGGTGCACGCAAGCCTCCCAGGGAGACATCGCTTCTGTGCTTGTGCAGGAAGGAAAGTCTCGCGTGTGTGACATTTTGGTGATTATAATTTGCATGAAAGCAGGGAAAAAAATCACCAAAATCTCTCTCTCGCACAGGTCCTGTGCATGCGCAGAAGCAAAATCTCACTGGGACACTTGCACACCAGTAGCAGCAGAATTGGGAATCCGCTCCGACATTATACCAGATTCTCTTGCACTGGAGACCACTAGAGGCAGAAACCAGACTCTAAGCTAGCCTGATAGATCGATAGACAGACAGACAGACAGACAGACAGACAGACAGACAGGTAGATAGATGGTAGATAGATAGATAGGAAGGAAGGAAGGAAGGAAGGAAGGAAGGAAGGAAGGAAGGAAGGAAGGAAAGAAGGAAGGGGTGAAATTATTTATTTACTGTATATAAACACTCCATTTACAAAAATGTAGTATTAAAGCATGTGGTAGTACTAAGATTTATTTTAGATATACAGTAATTGTAAGATATATCCTCTTCATAAACATTAATTTCTGTCTACTGTCTGTAAAGGTTGAGAATTTGGGAGAAAGGCTGAATGTGTAATAATTATCACTCGGGGTATTCATTATTTATCTGCTCCTCAATTTAAACAAATGGAAATGTCATTTATTCGAAAGATGTCCCGGGAATGAATATTACCTTTTGTGCATCCTAAAAGCAAATATAAAATTGTGGCTAGAGGAGTGTGGGAAAGTTTAATGGAAGCAATGCATGTTCTTTGACTAGTATTATACAAAATATTCCAAAGAATAATGGTAATAAGGTAAAATGTTCTGAAAAGCTCCAATAATTCCTTTTTCTAAGCCCAAAGCTGAATGAACTCTTCAGTTTAGGCCTATCCGCATGCCACAATATATTTGCAATTTTGCATTGTTTTAGCTCCATCCTCCACAGCCGTATTAGGCACATTTACTTACTTACTTACTTACTTACTTACTTACTTACTTACTTACTTACTTACTTACTTACTTACTTACTTACTTACTTAACTTCTATGCCACCCAATGCCAATGGGACTCAGGGTGGCTTACAACAATATAAAAAAATAAAAATTACATTTTTAACATTTATGTTCAACAATAAACTCAATAGAAACAACAACAACAACAGCAACAACAACAACAACAACAACAACAACAACAATAATAATAATAATAATAATAATAATAATAATAATAATAATAATAATAGCAGTGTTAAACACTGGATTCCCTCTACTGGTATCTCTTTGCATTCAATCAAAACCACAAAGAAACATCTCTACACCCTTAAATTAAAATCTCCTGATGAATAAGTGTAATATTCTGTTGTTTTAAAGAAGGACAGGGAGAAAGATAATTCTGAATTCCATCTCCATCCTCTTGACAATAAGTCATGTCCATCAGAGTCTGCTGTAACAGATGATGGACAGTTTCTACCAACAATGCTTCGATCTGACTAATAATTTTACGCAATGTGTTTTACGTCTCTTGCTTCCCTGCTGAATGCAAATGAAGAGAGCAACAGCCTTTGTTGAGGTTTACAGCACATAATTAAAACTCCATGTCTCATCCCTCTCCACAATGTAAATGCAATGTAACACTATACTTTTGTTTAAAAAGTACATGCAGGGAGACTCACACAAACACAAAGAGTGAATTTTCAACAAAGCCGTTTGGTCAAAAATATTTCTCTTACTAATCCTCATCAGCTCCAGTGCAGATTTGCAAAGCGGGGTAGAATTCACATGGAAACCAGCCTTTAAAAGCCAGATTCTGAAATTGGGTTTATACCAGAGTCGCCCAGAAAGTAATGCACCATATTTTTTTTCTCAGCCTACAGTAATGGTACGAATGCGAAACTTCAGATACACATTATTTGAATTGTCAGGAGTGCGTGTGTAAATTTTGTGTTTCTTCAGACAGAGACCGTAGCTGCAGCCGTGTTTCGAAATGGCGCCTGTAAGTGATGGACGTTACAAGCAGCCTGTCGTCATTGAATTTCTCACTGCGGAGAAAGAAACTGTTGGGAACATTCACAAACGTTTGTGTACACTTCCAGTTGTGTAGACTTCCACTTGTTTGGGCCATTAGAGGATTCCATTCGTGGAAGGCATTTTGAGGATCATGAAGAGGCGATTCGCACAGTGCAAGAAGGGCTTCGTGACCAGAACAAGGAGGGGGACCGACACGGCACCCACGCCCTTGTGTCTCGGTGGAGGAAGACCGTAGAACGGGACGGAGATTACGTGGGAAAAATAGGGAGTGTAGAAGAAACATTGTTTTTCCTTGTGTGTAAGTTTCATTGTGTTCAATAAATAATTGTTGAAGAAACAAAATGTGGTGCGCTACTTTCTGGGCGACCCTCGTACTGTAACTAAAACATTGCTGGGGAAGATTGCTTCCTTAGTTTTGAGCATTAAGATGGCCAGGCTAGTTGAAAGAGTGTGCTAGGTTCTTTCTCTTTCTCAGCATTCCCTCCTTTAAAATACGTTTATTTGTATGCAGGAAACCCCCTGTGCACCATCAAGAGGAGCTCTGGAGGAATCCTTCCAGCAATACACCAACACACAAGAAGGAATTTAAATCCTGAGTTGCTTGGTTATAAGGGCTTGTGGGCACATAGTCTGAGATGTTCTTCTTAGGAGAAATTGTAATAAACAAAGGGGAGTAAATTAAAACCACCAGATACACAGGCAAACAGGTGTCACTCTTCATTTATTTTCCGTATTGATAGCATGCAAAGAAATAACACTGATTATATACATTGGATGGATACTAACTAATAAGAGGGAAATATCAGGACGGGACGGAAGACACTTTGGTGCACTTATGCACGGCCCTTGCTGACCTCTTAGGAATTGGGAGAGGTCAACCGTGGACAGTCTAAGGGTCAGGTTTTGGGGGTTAAGAGATGATACTACCAAGTCAGGGAGTGCGTTCCACGCATCAAGTACTCAGTTACTAAAGCGGTATATTTTTTTGCACTCAGGTTTGGAGCGGTTTACTTTGAGTTTGTATCTGTTGTGTGCTCATGTATTGTTGTGGTTGAAGCTGAAGTAGCCGTTGACAGGGAGGACGTTGCAGCAGATGATTTTATGGGCTGTGCTTAGGTCGTGTTGAAGCTTTCTAAAGCTTTCTAAACCTAGGATTGTAAGCAGCGGTCGGCTACTAGCTGCCTGGTTCCCTAAAAAAGTTGAACCTTTGAACTATGAACTTTTATTATTAATACCATTATTTTATATGTTCCCTGTTGGTCTTCCGGGTGTGTGAACTTTATTTCCTGGGATTTGCCGAGACCGGAGAGAACAGGGCTTAGACCAGTGATGGTGAACTAATGGCACAGAGGCCACAGGTGGAACTCGGAGCCACATCTGTTGGCACATGAGCCATTGCCCTAGCTGCATCTGTGTGCCAGCCAGCTGAGTTTTGGCTCACACCGAGGCTCTGGGAGGGAGGGCATTGTTTCTGGCTTCCGGACAGCCTCCAGGGGGGAGGGGGAGACATTTTTACTCTCCCCCAGCTCCAGGGAAGCCTTTGGAGCCTGGGGAGGGTGAAACACGAGCCTACTGGGCCCACCAGAAGTTGGGAAACAGTCATTTCTGGTCTCCAGGAGGCCTCCACGGGGTGGGGGAAGTTGTTTTCGTCCTCCCCAGGCATTGAATTATGGGTGTGGGCATTCGCACATATGCAATAATGCTCACGCACACTTTTTCAGCCCCTGAGGGGAAAAAGGTTCACTATCCCTGGCTTAGACCATTTGTGGCAATGCAATGATTCTAGGCTGGTTGCTCTCTTGACTCCACTCGCTGCTCTGTCTGTCCTTCTCCTGCATCATCGCTGCTTTTGAACCTCCTTCATTTTTCTTTCCCTGTTTTGCCTTTCAGGGGTCAGAAAGGGGATCTCCAGCTATCCGTGCACAACCCCTTCCCCAAAAATCATGTCTTTGCACGGCTGCTGATCTGCCCTGCAAATCTAAGGGAATCACCCATTTCCTCCCATGTTGACTGTATGACTGTGACTTGTTGCTTATATCCTAAGATTTTTATTAATATTGCTTCTTCGTTGCTTATTTGACCCCTATGACAATCATTAAGTGTCGTACCACATGATTCTTGACAAATGTATATTTTATTTTATCTACGCTGAGAGCATCTGCACCTAGACAAATTCCTTGTGTGTCCAATCACACTTGGCCAATAAAATTCTATTCTATTCTATTCAAGTGGAGTAAAATAGGATTTGTTATTAGAGAGAACTTTTTTGTTTAGAAAGATTGAAAACTCCCCGCGTCTACATACAGGTGAACATCCAAGGCTCCAGAAACATTGTAGGCCTGGTGAAATATGAGTTTGAAAACATCTATTTAAATACCAGAGTCATTAATTCAAATAGCTTTCGTGCCTCCAAGAACCTTTAATCATATAAATGTACCAATTTATTCAACGAAAATTATATGCAGCCCATAGAAAATGTGTTATAGGGTTTATTTTAATGGCCCCCACATAAAAAAAGATACTGAAGTAATATATGTAAACACATAAAAATTAATAACTTGCACTTCAAGAAGAGAAAATAAGGGGGGAAACTTTCCTGGCTCAACTTGCAACATTTTTTCCTCCCTTCTTTGTTTTGGTGGCTGATTAATTTTTCATGGGCCTTAAATTTTCTTGACAACAACGGCCAAAACTTGCAACTCACCTTCAATTATGTCAGAGCCCACAATGCTTTTGGCATAGGATTAAACAATGCAGTCGCTGGCAGGAAGGAACCCTGGAAAGGTACCAGCTATAAATCAGGGAGCCCGTTCAGCCTGTGGGTCTCCTGTTTGCAGGCTGCAGACTGGACCTTTCATGGAACTGAAAATGACCAGAGAGGCAGAGGGGGAAATTGTGTCACTTACGCTTTGCAGCTGGAGCTGCCTGACAGGGCTCAAAAGTACAAACTGGAAAGAAATAAGATCGTAGATGACCCTCCCTCTGTCAAAGGCCTTGGAGGACTCATGTCCAACGACCTCAGTGCCAGAGCTCACTGCAACAACATGGACAGAAAGGCACAAAGCCTTATTAATCTAATCTTACGTAGCTTCTTCTCTGGCAATACTACACTGCTAACCAGAAGTTACAAAACATTTGCTGGACCAATTCTGGAATACAGTTCACCTGTCTGGAAGTTGTATTGCATATCAGACATTAAAACAATCGGCAGAGTCCAGAAATGTTTTACAAGAAGAGTCCTTCATTCCTCTTCCCACAACAAAATCCCTCACTCCACCAGACTGGAAATTCTGGGATTAGACAATTTACCACTACGTTGCCTCCGAATTGATCTAAATGTAGTTCATAAAATCATTGACCAAAATGTCCTTCCTGTTAATGACTGCTTCACCTTGAACCGCAGCAATACACGAGCACGTAATAGATTCAAACTCAATGTAAACCGTTCTAAACTCGACTGCAGAAAATACGACTTCAGCAACAGAGTGACCACTGCCTGGGATTCACTCCCTGACTCTGTGGTTTCTTCTCCAAACCCCAAAACCTTTAACATTAGATTGCCTACAATTGTCCTCTCCCCATTTCTAAGAGGTCTGTAAGGGGCGTGCATAAGCGCACCACTGTGCCTACTACCTCTGTCCTACTGTCCTCTTTTACTTTTTACTTTAAGTAATGTTTATACCAACTAGTACTATCCTATACATGTTTGACTAATAAGCTTCAAAAATAAAGAGATAAATAAACAAAAAATAAAAAATAAAGTTAGATGATGGATGGATGGATGGAAAACATCCCCATCAGGCATGGACTGCTTTCCACACCCTTCTTGCCTGGGAAGTCTTGGATGGGAACTCTTTCACAATCAAGGACCAGGGTAGAAAAATAATCACCCTGAATAAATCTTAGCAGAAGGGAGATTGGTCGATTCCGAAGGAGGAGGAGAAGAGGAGGAAGAAGAAGAAGAGGAAGAGGAAGAGGAAGAAGAAGAAGAAGAAGAAGAAGAAGAAGAAGAAGAAGAAGAAGAAGAAGAAGAAGAAGAAGACCAAGCAGAAGATTTCATAACAGGAGTTCTTAATGCTTGGAGACTGAGCTTTCTCCTTCCTTTTAGCAGTTTGATGCCACCCATCCATCAACTCACAGCTGCTGAAGTTGTGCCACAGATTCTGCCTTTAAAGAGACGAGTGGGGGTCTCTTTCTAATGAGGCCCCCAAAGAAAGTTGCACTCCTTGATGATTCGTGTCGGGAACATTGCTTTGCCTAAGCCAGAGAGGATGCTCCGAAACGGGTGTTTCCTTTACAGAAACTTCACAAGTTTCGTTGATAGAGCACCTCCTATTCTCTGGCAGCAAATAATTGAAACCCTTGTAGGAAACGCTTCCCACACAATATAATATTTATTTCAGCAAACAAACAGAAGCAGTGAGCAAACACAAGGCATTCAAGTCCCAGAGGTAGTTAATGATGCAGGCGATTCCGATGCAATTCATGATTTATCAAACCTGGAGACATCTTTTTTTTTTAAAAAAAAATAGGTATTTTCCTGGAGGAGAGAAATACATGACAATTTAAAACTTCTTCTATTGGTTTTGTGCACTATTGCCTGTATTAAAAAAAATCTCTTCTCCTTTCATTTTGACAGGCACGGATTGCCTTCCTAAATATTATTTTTCTTATATAGCAAGATAGCAAAGTCTCTTATTTTGGTATTTTGCAAACACACTCTTACATACATCGATTCCTTTGTTTCCTAGATGATAACAATTTCAGCAACTGCTCCAGAGCTTATTTTCTCTGTTTGTAATAAGAGTTGCAGGGTCTTCTCCAAAGGGGTAAAATGTGGAAAGCCTTTCAGGAGGAGTGGGTGGTCGGGGTGTCAGGGCCACTTTTGCAATATTTACTCCTGGGGAAATCCATCCAAACATGGAACTATTGTGAGCTTTGCAGCACAGGGAGTCTGTTCTGTTCCAGCACCAGGCCCCCCAGAAATCAGATACACACCATCATTTTTAAATAATAAAGGATTTACTATGTACAAGAAATATTTACCTTTAAAGTCAAAAAAATATTTAATATTAAATATCATGAACGCAGCTAGAATTACCTTTGCCCAATATTGGAAAAATACAGAACATCCCTTCCCCCAAAAAGAAATAATTAACAAAATATATAATTGTTCCGAAATGGACAAACTGATGATGGAATTAAGGGGACAAAAAGATTCAGAGTTTTATGAAATATGGGCACAATGGCACAGATAGAAAATTGTGAAATCAATTTGCATTCTCTGCTGATTTTTATCCTTAGTTTACATAAAGGGTGCGTTCCAAAAGTAATGCAATTATTTTTTTTAAATGTAATTTATTGAACAGATTTGCACAAACACTTAAAATTCTTCAAAGTCCTGTCCTTGGGCCTCTACACATTTTTTCCAGTAACTCTGCCATGACCGATATGCGCCCTGGAAGGCGTCTTCAGGGACCTCTCGCAAGGTCTTCGTCACGGCTGATTGGATCTCTTCTATGGACGAAAAGCGGGTTCCTTTCAGGGCTGGGAGCAAAAAGAAGTCTGCTGGGGCGACGTCAGGACTATAGGGGGGAGGGGTTGGGGCAGTGCTGGCACCTTGTGTTTGGCCAGGAACTCGCAGACTCGTAGCGTGTTGTGGCCAGACACTTTTTCGTGCCTCTGCAGTTCTGATTCTCCTCTGAAGTCTGGGTCAGTCTTGTTGGGTTGCAGAACCAAACCAGACAGTGATAGAGGTGCAGATGACAGACTCATGAGAAGCAATTTGATTCTGTCATCTGCGCCTCTATCACTGTCTGGTTTGGTTCTGCAACCCAACACGACCGACACAGACTTCAGAGGAGAATCAGAACTGCAGAAAGAACAATGGCTGCCTGTAGACTGCACGAGTCAAAAAGAGGGCGGGGAAAATATTGACTGACCCCCACACATCCTGGACACAAATTTTGTCAAAACGTTGCTACAGAGCACCGCACACCAAGACAACTAGACACAAGGACAGCTTTTTCCTGAACGCCCTCACTCTGCTAAAGAAATAATTCCCTCAACACTGTCAAACTATTTACTAAGTCTGCACTGCTATTACTACTAGTTTTTTCTCACCATTCCTATCACCCATGTCCTCCCACTTATGACTGTATGACTGTCACTTGTTGCTTGTATCCTAAGATTTTTATTAATATGGATTGTTTTCTGATTGCTTATTTGAACCTTATGACAATCTTTGTTTTTAGCTCCTGATTCTTGACCAATGCATATTTCTCTTTTATGTCAACTGAGATCTGCACACAAAGACAAATTCCTTGTGTGTCCAACCACACTTGGCCAATAAAGATTTCTATTCTATTCTCTGCGTAGGCTTCTCCCAAATGACAAAAATTAACAATAAGAAGTACAATAAACATAATAATTAAAGTCATAAATAAGAAAACAAACAAATTATACAGCCCAACCTCAGGCTCAATGGGCCCCCAGGACATTTTCAGCCTTCAGTTCTCTGTTTCTGTCCCTATTACTCAATATGTTCCTCGTTAGGCAAGAAGTTTATTTCCACTTTCAGACACCCAAAACCCTCTCTCACTTTAATTGCACCTCAGAATAAATCCCGCTCTTGGTTTGTTTGGGGAGAGGAGCAGGCAACTCCGAACACCCCACCAACTAAACCCTGACTTATCCTAAGAGTCAGGGCTGGGCAGAACTTTTGAAAAAAACCCTTTCACTTGGTTATCCATCATGCATGAGAAGCAACAGGCTTTGGCTCTGCACTTTATCTAAAATTCATGAAACCCGGTTGCAACGAACGCGTTGCATCCATCAACACCGCCTCACGCAGCAGAGCCTGGCTGAAGTGGTCCCATGCTGGGAGCCTATGACTCACGGGCTTGAGTTTCTCCGCGTCGCCAAAGGAAGCGGTGGAGTCCTGACCGAACCACTTTAGGTAAATTGGTGCCACTTTAGCAATAATCAGAGCAAGGCTGCATGGAAATACACCGAAAGGCCAGTCCCCCCCCCCCAAAAAAAGGGTTCTCACGACTGGGGGGAAAAATGATTCTCTTATCTAAAGGCAATGAATTCGTTTTGGAATCTGTGGTTAGTAAAACAGGGTGTATTATTATTATTATTATTATTATTATTATTATTATTATTATAATATTATTATTATTTTAGCAAATCCTGTACAGCTTGCATTTAAAAACAAACACTCCTGGATATCAGAATGTGTGCTGTATTTATGTTGTTATGACAATTTTATTATTTTATTTATTCTTTATTAATTGGATTTATATGCCGCTCTCTGAAGACTCGGGGCGGCTTACAACGTATTTTTTTAAAAATGTACATCAAATCCAATTTAATTAAAGTAAAAACCTGAAAACCAATTAAAATCCACTCATATCCATTCAATCAACAAACCCACAATAATTTATCAGCCAGGGGGCTGAGATCTAATCGTCCCAAACCTGGCAGCATAGATGAGCCTTAAGACTTTTGTGGAAGGTGAGGAGGGTGGGGGCAGTACAAATCTCCGGGGGGAGCGGATTCCAGAGGGCCGGGGCCCCCACTGAGAAGGCTCTCCCCCTAGGCCCCGCCAAGTGACATTGTCTTAGCTGATGGGACCTGGAGAAGGCCGACTCTCTGGGACCTAAGTGGCCGTATGCGCAGAAGCAAAAAATCCTGGCAAAAATAGCCAAAATCTCATGAGTGCAAGTGAGATTTCGGCTACTTTTGCTGGGATTTTTGCTTCTGCGCATGCATAAAACCTGGTGATTTTTGCCGGGAATCTCTCCGTTGTGCCACTCCTGGGCCGAAATCTACCAGTCGTGCCCTTCCCAGGCAATTTCCACTGGTGGATGGCATCTCCCCTCGTGGGTGGAGGAGAGCCCAGGACTGCATGTTACCAACCCAAGGGCCTTGTACATACATACAGGGTGCGTTCCAAAAGTAATGCAATTTTTTTTTTTAAAGTAATTTATTGAACAAATTTGCACAAACAATTCTTCAAAATACTGTCCTTGGGCCTCTACACATTTTTTCTAGCAACCCGTATGTGCCCTGGAAGGCGTCTTCAGGGACCTCTGGCAAAGTCTTCATCACGACTGATTGGATCTCTTCTATGGACGAAAAAGTTGCCTGTCCACAATGTGCTATGAATCCATGAGTTCCTGGCCAAACACCAGGTGCCAATGCTGCCCCACTCCCCCACCCCTATAGTCCTGATGTCACTCTACGAGACGTCTTTTTGTTCCCAGCCCTGAAAGGGACCCGTTTTTCTTCCATAGCAGAGATCCAATCAGCCGTGATGAAGATCTTGCAAGAGATCCCCCAAGACACCTTCCAGGGTGCGTACCGGTCACGGCAGAGTTGCTGGAAAAAATGTGTAGAGGCCCAAGGACAGGACTTTGAAGAATTTTAAGCGTTTGTGCAAATGTGTTCAATAAATTATTTTTTTAAAAAATAATTGTATTACTTTTGAAACGCACCCTGTAGTACTACCAGTTTCCTCTGAATGTGTTTCACTTCTCATCCAAGAGAAGCCAAATGCTTTCAAAGCGAAGGTGGAGGACGTCCACTTGCCTTCGGGGCAGATGGAGTGGAAGCCCTTTCTGGCCACAGATGTCAAACTCTATTCATTGCATCCCCTCAATGCCATGAGCAGGGGTGGCACAGCAGGTAGAGTGTTGTATTGCAGGCCACTGAAGCTGACTATAGATCTGAAGGTCAGCGGTTCAAATCTCATCACCGGCTCAAGGTTGACACAGCCTTCCATCCTTCCCAGGTGGGTCAAATGAGGACCTGGATTGTGGGGGCAAGAGGCTGGCTCTGTTAAAAAGTGCTTTTGCTAACATGTTGTAAGCTGCCCTGAGTCTAAGGAGAAGGGCGGCATAAAAATTGAATAAATAAATAAATAAATAAATAAATAAATAAATAAATAAATAAATAAATAAATAAATAATAAATAAATAATAAATAAATAAATAAATAAAATGATGGTTACCAGAGCCTAGGATGCAGGCTCTGCCTGGGAGCCCGGTCTTTCAAACCAGCGTCCGGTCGCTGCCCTTGGAGATAGAGAAAGAGATGGAACTCCAGGTCTTTTTTCTAAGATTGAGTCTTGTTTTAACACCAACTGCAGGATAGAGATAATGGCCCCTTTTTTGTTCCCAAGCCCATTCAACACAATTCTTCTTCTTCTTCTTTTTTTATCACAGGCAGATCAATATCTCACTGATACATGTTCTGCCTGAAAATCCTGTAATGTATTCTTCCTCCACTCGGTAATAATAACTGATTTAAGGCTGCGAGCCCGAATGCTACAGCAACCCGGGCAGGTGATTCATGAAGTAAAGGGGCCATTGCTCAAAACAAGATTTTCCGGGATGGGCCCCTGAAAGAGTTCAGCTAGGAAGAAGAAGGGCTCCTTTGGTTTCCTGGTGAGAATGTCACGCAAGAATTAGAAGCAGAAACCCCCTTTAATATCTTCATTAATGACCTAGATCGGTGATGGCGAACCTATCAGCGATGCCCAAAGAGCATCAATGCCTGGGGAGGGCAAAAACAGCTTCTTCTGCCCCCTGGAGGCCAGAAACAGCCTGTTTCCCAACTTCTAGTGGGCCCAGTAGGCTTGTGTTTCGTCCTCCCCAGGCTCCAAAGGCTTCCCTGGAGCCAGGGGAGGGTAAAAACACCCTCTCCTATCCCCCCGGAAACTCTCTGGAAGCCAAAAACGCCCCCCCAGAGCCTCTGTGTGAGCCAAAAATCAGCTGGCCGGCACACACATGCACGTTGGAGCTGAGCTATGGCAATGGCTCAGCACCTGTGGCACCCATTACTGACCTAGATGACGGAATAGAAGGGGAACTAACCAAATTTGCAGATGACACCAATCTGGCGGGAGTAGCCAACACCCCAGGGGACAGGCTCAGCACCCAGATGGATCTTGAGAGACTTGTACACAAGGGCCCAAACAAATAAAATGAAATGCAATGCAGAGAAAAGTAAAGTCCTACACCTAGGTAAGAGAAACCAAAGACATACATATAAACTGGGTGAAACCACACTCAATAGTAACAACTGAGAGAGGGAGTCTTGGTGGACAACCAACTAAATATGAACCAGCAATGTGCAGTGGCAGCCAAAAAGGCCATCCTAATTTGTATTAACAGAGGGATACAATCTAGGACTACGGAGGTAGTAATTCCACTCGATAAAGCCCTAGTTAGACCACACCTAGAGTACGGCCTCCAGTTTTGGTCACCACACTACAAAAAAGACACAGAGAAAGTGCAGAAGAGAGCAACCAGGATGATGAGGGGACTGTAAACTAGAACATATGAAGAGAGATTGCAGGAATTGGGCATGGAGAGTCTGGCAAAGAGAAGGACCATGGGAGAGAGAGGAGAGCAGTCTTCCAATACTTGAGGGGCTGCCACAGAGCGGAGGGGCTCAGGCTGTTTTCCAAACCACCAGAAAGCCAGACGAGGAGCAATGGATGGAAGCTGACCAAGGAGAGATTCAACCTGGAAATAAGGAGGAACTTTCTGACGGTGAGAGCCATCAACCAGTGGAACAGAAGTTGCTTGTGGAGGTTGTGAGAGCTGCAACATTGAGACTTTCAAGGGGAGATTGGACCACCGTTTGTCCGAAATAAGTTTTTCAATTCAGAATTACAGTGATAGCCATACATTTCTGCCTCCACTTGCAAAGCCTCCTTTGAGTCCAGTTTCCATTTGGGCCGATTTCACGAAGAGTTCCAGGCATGTGATACCGGAGCAGTGGACGTATCGGAATTGACTTACTGAACAATAAAGCTGCATAGGGTTTCCCAAAAACATGGTGCCATCAAAGAAGGGACAAGCGATGTTGGGATAAAAACCATGAAAATAAACACTGGGTTTCCTAGTCTGCAGAAATCCGTTGACATGATACCACCCCAGAACTGTGGCTCCCGTGCGCCCACTGAGCAAGATCATCACATTCCTCTCAGAACTTAAGCAGATCTTGAAAAAGAGAGAGAGGAGAACGCCACTCATCCTGATTAGAATCAATATTGGTCCCTTTCCTCGTCTTTAGGATTTGAAGTGTCACAAACGTTTTGGTGTCCAACGTGGATAAGAGGAACGACAGTGTTTTAAGTCCGCATGGTGGAATCGGGAGGTCTAAGATAAATTCCATGTATACAAACTCTTTCCCCTTATTTTTCCTCTCTAATCTTTACATCTTACACCTTCAAACATCTTTTCCCCCACCCACAGGCTTTTCACTCCCAAGATATACAGATCGCAAAAAAGCAAAACTACATTGAAGCACTCTTAAAATAAGCTCCTTTTTTAAAAAACCAACAACAACCATTCTTAAAAAGGAGATAGTAAAAGCAAATCACAAAGAATTGTAGTGTGAATTTTTTTTGTGGGGGAGAGGAGGAGAGAGGGAACAAAGTCAGCAATGGGGAGGTAAATAAACCGAGAACATTTACAAAATACAGAGAGGAATCTAAGAAGATCTGAAGTTCAGACAAAGCTAAAGCCGTTTAAAGATGCTGGCAACAAAAGCTTATTCAGATGTATCCGTAAAAAAAGTAGAGAAGAAAGGAATCAGATCTCCAGAAGCCACTCGTAGATGATCATCTGAAACATGGATGGATACCAAACACAATATTTGGATTTATTTGTATTTCAAATGCATCCCCTACCAAAATCAGAATTGACTTTTAGAAATATGGATTGAGCTTTACTACGGAGTCCCCCTCCATCCGGGGATGGGTGTTGTGTTGACCATAGTTTTTGATACTCATCCTGAGGTTAAATTCAGTGGTCATCCTTAGTCCGGTTCTGCTTTGGGCCTGAACGGATCGGAACAAAGAACCACCCACTGCAAAAAGCTAAAACCAGAACAAAATTGTATTTTAGAAATGAAAGTTACAAAGCAGAGTCCCTCTTGTAGTTTCTGCTGACAACGTTCCCGATCAAGATAATGGAGCCAGCTGGGGGCCCTGGAGCAAAGACTAATTAGAACATTCCCCACTGATCTTTGGAGCTTCTCAAACAGCTACAGTCTCTGTGCAACGAGGTTAAAGGAAAAACAGCAGTTTGCCAGCGAAGCATTTCTGGAACTCCAGACCTAGCACTGCCACCATTATGACTCATTGTCACATCATACTTCTTTTTCCCAGAAATCCTCCAGTAAAAACTGTCTGGAAGTGGTCACTATTCTCCAGAGCTATAACTGACCAGACTTCTTTCATAGACTCAGTTTCTGAATTTTTTCCCATAAAACTATTTCTATCTCCTTCTAAACCTTCGGACACGGACATCTAATAGGGGCTCCTGATCCTCAATGTCCTCATCCTCCTGTGAGTCAAACACTACCATCATTGGGGTTTTTACAGTCTCTGGAGGTTCCTCGGGTTCCAGCTCTTCCTCACTTTCACTCTCTGATTCAACTGGCAAGCACGATGGCCTAGGATACCAAGACGGGCCCTGTTCATCCTCCTCAGAATCTGCTACTAACTGACCCGATCACTGACCACTCACAACAAGTCCTGGAAGAGAGTAAGGGAGAGGCCCTTGACAGAAATATGCACAAACCTTTAGCTAGGCAAAGGAAGCGGTTGGGTGGAGCATGAAGAATGTCCTGGGAAGAAGAGAGTGTTTGGATGCGTCGCTGATTCACTGCAGGGTAAGGAGGGTTGTGTATAACACACCCAGACTTAAACAATTCTTCCATTACAGCAGGGGAGCCAGGGAGGGGGTCTACTTACTTCCCCAACCGGTTCACATCACGTCGGAAGTTGGAAGAGAGAGAAACCTTTCTGCCAATCAAATGAAAACTTTCCCTTGTAATGCCAACATAGAATAGAATAGAATAGAATAGAATAGAAAAGAAAATAGAATAGAATAGAATAGAATATAATAGAATAGAATAGAATAGAAAATAAAACAGAATTCTTTATTGGCCAAGTGTGATTGGACACACAAGGAATTTGCCTTTGGTGCAGATGCTCTCAGTGTACATAAAATAAAAGATGCATTTGTCAATAATCAGGAGGTCCAACACTTAATGATTGTCATGGGGTCAAATAAGCAATCAGGAAACAATCAATATTAATAAAATCTTAAGGATACAAGCAACCAATTACAGTCATAAGTGGGAGGAGATGGCTGATAGGAATGATGAGAAAAAACTAGTAGTAATAGCAGTGCAGACTTAGTGAATAATTAGACAGTGTTGAGGGAAATATTTGTTTAGCAGAGTGACGGCGTTTGGGGAAAAACTGTCCTTGTGTCTAGTTGTCTTGGTGTGCAGGGCTCTGTAGTGACATTTTGAAGGTAGGAGTTGAAATATATACTTGTTGCCTACAAGCGCCTGATTCTGAAATTACTCAGCACAACCACACAAACTGAGTCATACAAAAAACCTTGTCGCCTTTTATCATCATCCTTCTGTTGCCCAAACGAAGTTGAAAAATGCCCCCAAGAATGTCCCCAATTTGCAACATTCACAGAAACACGAGATTTTTACGGACTCCCCCCATTCTCTTGACTCCAATGATAAATCTTTCCTTCTCATAATCATTATATATTCCAGGCACTTTGGAAATGCACATACATTTAAATCCTCAAGGTCCCCTTCGGAGGTTATTAATCTGGGTGAAGGTTATGAATATTCTTCCTCCTGTCTTAGGGGCATTACGAGTCAATTTAACTGTCTAAATGAGCTATACCTGGAATTAAAACTTCTCCGCGTCCTCCTGTCCCTTTCAGATAAACCTCCAGCCGGCAGATTTTTGCCTTCCCTGGCAGTTCATCACACACACACTTAGTTGTTTGTGTAAGCTTCAGTGCGTGCGAAAATAGGAAGGGATTCAACAAATTAAAATGTTTAGTAAACAAAGTTGTCCAAAAGGAAATCATTAGCAGAAGCAGATTCTCTGAAGGTGCTCGATGGGAAGTAAAATTGCTTCGTTACATAAACTACTAGACACAGGGAAAATTGAGTCCAACACCTGTTTTAGGAGAGGAAAGAGCCCCTCCCTCCCTCCCTCCCCTCCTCCAGCCCAGCCCCCTGCAGTCCCGAGCAAAACCTCCAGTTGCGTGTTCACAAGGCGCACGGAATCGGTTTTCAATCCCTGCGCATCGTGTCTGACTGCATGTAAACAGAACCGCCACAAAGGATAGAAACATAGAAGATTGACAGCAGAAAAAGACCTCATGGTCCATCTAGTCTGCCCTTATACTATTTCCTGTATTTTATCTTACAATGGATCTATGTTTATCCCAGGCATGTTTAAATTCAGTTCCTGTGGATTTACCAACCACGTCTGCTGGAAGTTTGTTCCAAGCATCTACTACTCTTTCAGTAAAATCATATTTTCTCATGTTGCCTTTGATCTTTCTCCCCAACTAACTTCAGATTGTGTCCCCTTGTTCTTGGGTTCACTTTCCTATTAAAACCACTTCCCTCACAAACCGTATTTAACCCTTTAACATATTTAAATGTTTCGATCATGTCCCCCCTTTTCCTTCTGTCCTCCAGACTATACAGATGGAGTCCATGAAGTCTTTCCTGATACGTTTTAAGCTTAAGACCTTCCACCATTCTTGTAGCCCGTCTTTGGACCCCTTCAATTTTGTCAATATCTTTTTGTAGGTGAGGTCTCCAGAACTGAACACAGTATTATTCCAAATGTGGTCTCACCAGCGCTCTATACAGTGGGATCACAATCTCCCTCTTCCTGCTTGTTATACCTCTAGCTATGCAGCCAAGCATCCTACTTGCTTTTGCTACCGCCCGACCACACTGCTCACCCATTTTGAGACTGTCTGAAATCACGACCCCTAAATCCTTCTCTTCTGAAGTTTTTGCTAACACAGAACTGCCAATGAAATACTCAGACTGAGGATTCCTTTTCCCCAAGTGCATTATTTTACATTTGGAAACATTAAACTGCAGTTTCCATTGCTTTGACCATTTATCTAGTAAAGCTAAATCATTTACCATATTACAGACCCCTCCAGGATGCTCAGCATTTTGAGCCCTGAACAAAAGAATTTTGATTCACACCTCCCAGACCAGGGGTCTCCAACCTTGGTCACTTTAAGCCCAGGGGACTTCAACTCCCAGAATTCCACAGCCAGCAAAGCTGGGCAGCAGGCTTGAAGTGGCCAAGGGTGGAGACCCCTGTCCCAGACGGACTCGGTTAGAAGACTGGAATACGTCGAAATTTTACGCCCTCACCCAGGGAGATTTCTCGTTAAAAAAGCCACAAAAACCCACCACATTATCTGTCAGATAATGTGAGAAGATGCACCAGCGCATGAGGATGAATGAGGCTGACAGGTTGTGAGAAGGTTAAAGTAGGGTCAGATGGGTCAATACTTAACATTGGAGGCCTCCAGGAATTCCCAGAGCTGCAGGCCAGGTTGGCAATTAAAAATAAATCTCCACATTGGGGATGGGAAGCTATTTCTGAACTGTGGCATGACCAGAAGTCAAAGTCAATGGTAAAAAAACATTTTTCTTTACCTTTAGATAAAAGATAAGAAGCTTCAGGAGTCGTTAACCTCATCCTACGTAGCTTCTGCTCCACTAATCACACACTGCTAACCAGAGCATACAAAACATTTGCCAGACCAATCCTTGAATACAGCTCATCCGTCTGGAACCCACACCACATTTTGGACTTCAAAACTCTAGAAAATGTCCAGAGATACTTTACGAGAAGAGCCCTCCACTCCTCCACTCACAACAGAATACCCTACACAACTAGACTTACAATCCTAGGTTTAGAAAGCTTAGAACTACATCGCCTTAAACACGACCTAAGCAGAGCCCATAAAATCATCTGCTACATCATCCTTCATGTCAACAACTACTTCAGCTTCAACCACAACAACACATGAGCACACAACAGATACAAACATAAAGTAAACCACTCCAAACTCAACTGGAGAAAATACAACTTTAGCAACCGAGTAGTTAATGCCTGGAACTCAGTACCTGACTCTGTAGTATGTTATTATTATTATTTATTGGATTTGTATGTGAAATCAATTTGCACGCTCTGTTGATTTTTATCCTTCGCTTACATACAGGGTGCGTTCCAAAAGTAATGCAATTATTTTTTTAAAAAGTAATTTATTGAACAGATTTCCACAAACACTTAAAATTCTTCATAGTCCTGTCCTTGGGCCTCTACACATTTTTCCAGCGACTCTGCCATGACCGGTACGCGCCCTGGAAGGCGTCTTCGGGGACCTCTCGCAAGGTCTTTGTCACGGCTGATTGGATCTCTTCTATGGACGAAAAACACGTCTTGCCACAACGCGCTACGAGTCCGCGAGTTCTTGGTCAAACACCAGGTGCCAACGCTGCCCCACAGCCCCCATAGTCCTGACGTCGCCCCAGCAGACTTTTTTTTGTTCCCAGCCCTTAAAGGAACCCGTTTTTCATCCATAGAAGAGATCCAATCAGCCGTGACAAAGACCTTGCGAGAGGTCTCCGAAGCCGCCTTCCATGGCGTGTACCGGACATGGCAGAGTCGCTGGAAAAAATGTGTAGAGGCCCAAGGACAGGACTTTGAAGAATTTTAAGTGTTTGTGCAAATCTGAGCAATAAATTACTTTAAAAAATAATAATTGCATTACTTTTGGAACGCACCCTGTACTTGGGTAGAATTGAAAACCTTATTTGGCCACAAAACCTGGACAAGATATTTAGATCTGTGTGATAACCAGGTGGGAATACACACCTTCAGACGTGTGAGATCAATTAGGCTGCAAGATCCTCTTTGTTGTGCATGCATTTGATAAACAAATATTTTCAAAGTGGAACTGCTGGTGCTGTTTGTGTGGCTGATAGTCCTTCAATCTCACGCCAATTACATATAAATAGGAAACTTCTTTTTCAGAGATTTCTCTTATCTCTGGGCAAGCATTGTACACAGCACGTGGGGAAGATCTTTCTATTATCCAAGAATGGAACATGATATTTATTTGTAAGACAGGCAGAATCCAAATTACACCATACATAGATTGAAACATCTGGGCAACCTACTTCTGTTTCAGACACAAGCAGGTCATTTATGAAGCTTCATTGGGACAGAAAATATACCACAAATGGATGGAAGCAATTCCACACTGCCCAGAAAGATCCCGTTTCACAAACACACCATAATTGGGTTATTTCTCCCTAGCAAGTCTGAAATCTCTCCCTAAAGATGAAAAAAGTATGCTAATAGGACTTGAAGAAAAAAAAGAAAATATAATAAATCTGATTACCAAAATTTGGGATATGAATTTTCATCTCACGAGAGAGCAAGAGCTGTAAGAAGATGTCAGACAGCAGAATATTGAACTGTGAATAATACGTTTTCTAGATTCTATTGGACAAATAGAAACATGGAAACATAGAAGATTGACGGCAGAAAAAGACCTCCTGGTCCATCTCATCTGCCCTTATACTATGTCCTGTATTTTATCTTAGGATGGATCTATGTTTATCCCAGGCATGTTTAAATTCAGTTCCTGTGGATTGACCAACCACGTCTGCTGGAAGTTTGTTCCAAGGATCTACTACTCTTTCAGTGAAATAATATTTTCCCATGTTGCTTTTGATCTTTCCCCCAACTAACTTCAGATTGTGTCCCCTTGTTCTTGTGTTCACTTTCCTATTAAAAACACTTCCCTCCTGGACCTTATTTAACCCTTTAACATATTTAAATGTTTCGATCATGTCCCCCCTTTTCCTTCTGTCCTCCAGACTCTACAGATTGAGTTCATGAAGTCTTTCCGTTTTATGCTTAAGACCTTCCACCATTCTTGTAGCCCGTCTTTGGACACAGTATTGTTCCCAATGGGGTCTCACCATCACTCTATATAAGGGGATCACAATCTTCCTGCTTGTGATACCTCTAGCTATGCAGCCAAGTATCCTACTTGCTTTTCCTACTTATATTTCTCATGTTCAGTTCAAGCGGCAGGGTAGGTTATTTTTATTTAAAATAACCTATTTTTAAGTAAAAGAATAAAGAGAATCTGATAAATTCAAGTTGCTTTCACTATCTTAGCCTTTTTAAAATATAAATTACAATAACAACTGATGGAAATAATAAAATTATAACACACAAGTAATCACTGTGTATTTTCCTTTGTACATTTTTGAACATTTTATACAAATTTCATTTCAACCTGGCAAGCCTAAGTGGGTGCTTTGGCCCACTTTCATCATAAAGAAAATGTGAGTCGGATACATAAGGGGGGAATTCAAAGCGCATCGACTGCGGTGGGAATGGGCACTTAAGATATCGAGACTCCAAAGACATTAAAAGAAAGTGGATGGAGTACAAAAGAGAAGTGAACAGCGGGAAAACGTTTTTGGAAGTGATTTGAGTAGACAGAGAACATCCACGAGCCCCGAGTCACAAAAGACACGGGGGAAGAAAGGAGATGGAACGGAAAGAGCAAAGAGTGGGGACCCTTGGGCTTCTCTGGGGGTTTCTTCTTCCGTTATCTGGAATTGTTTAACTCAGCTTTTACATTCCAACTTTTCACCCAAGGAGCTTCGGACAAAGGATTAGATATTGTAATTGACCCCTGGGGTCTAAAATTTTCTTCACCTGATAGTGTGTCTCTCCTTGTATTACTACAGGGGGAGTTGGTGCAGTGAAGGCTGAAGAAAAATTTACTGCCGCACTGTGGGTGTGGCTTGCTGGCCATGTGACCAGGTGGGAGTGGCTCAACAATCATGTGACCAGGGTGGCTTAAAGGTCATGTGACTGGGTGGGAGTGGCTTACCGACCAAGGTAAGTTTTCAAATAGGCGCTTGGACTTTTTTTCAGTGGGTGAAGTCCCATTATTTGAAGAGCCACAAAAAGGACAAATGACAGACAGCATTATTGGTTGAAGAGCCCAGGAACATTTGAAGGTTGTGTACTGAACCCACAAGGTTCGGTGTGACAACAGATTAGGCAAGGAGCTCAATTTTCTTTCATTGCTACCAAAGTGAATAAAAACATACTATTGAATTATTTCCTATTTTAAATAAGGATCATACTAAGGTACTAGAGAAGGAAGGACAATAAAAAAACCTATTCAATAAATAGTGCATAAACTTACAACCCCCACTGCATCGTCTCCCCCCCCCCGTGGGGTCAGCAGCCCATCACTGATCATAACCCAATAAGAATTAGGTGGGAGGGACAAAGGAAAATGATTACATAGACCCTAAAAAACAATCGATTTTAAAACATATGGAATTTATTATGATTATGATTATGATTAATTAGATTTGTATGCCGCCCCTCTCTGGAGGCTCAGAGTGGCTTACAACAACAAAAACAGTACAAATCCAATAGTCCAAAGCCATTTAAAACAATCACCAATTTAAGTTGAAGATGCAGGAACAGATATGTGTGCTCTTTCCAGAAAACAAAAACGAAGACACAAATGTATGAAATTCATGGGACCCTGTGAAAGCATTGATGAGAGGCATTGCAATGTCACACGTGGCCAAAGAAAATAAGGAGAAACGACAACAGAAGAACCTACGGGAGGGATTCAGAAAGCTGGAGACAGGGTTATAAATAGAACCTCCAAGAGGAGACATCAAACAGCGAATGGAATTAATTAAACATAAATTGAATATTCTCAAGAAAGACGATCTAGCACAACAAATAACGCGGAGTAAGCAGGTTTTTCCCCAAAATGCAAATAAGCCAAGAAAATGTCTAGCATATAATTAACTGAAAAAAACAAAAAGGAAGAAGGTAGATTAGTAAGATACAAAATGAGGAGGGAAATATATAGTCTACCAAAATGAACAGAAGAAAAATATAATCTGATTTTTATAAGAAACTATACAAAAATGATGACTGCGATGCAGAAGATGAAACACAACCATGTTTTAAGAAAGCTGAATTAGCCAAAATTTCAGAGGAGATTAAAAAAAAATATGTTGAACGAAGATATAAGAAAATCAGAATTCTATTTCAATGACTCCAACAAAATAATAATCATAGAAGCCATTGAAATAGAAAAACACCCCCACAATATGAATAAACGCGATGATACCTCCCACCTACCAGCCCTTATCAACAAACGTATCCCAGCCATACAAACTGACACCAAACCCAGAACAACACAGGACACCACCACCAATCGCCCCCACCAGACCCAAACCCACACCCCCCTACAGACCAAATACAACCACCACCCAGAGGCCAAACCACAGCAGCGCCTCCAACTGCTGCACCCTCCGCTGACACGCACACAAAGCAAACTGACACACACCATAAACACATGACCAGACCACAAACTCAAAGCCAAACCAAAACCCAGGATGTTACAACACAGACACACATTACATACCAGCTGACTAGTCTGCAGGCTCCAACTACTCAGGATATCACCCCTAATCCGCAAGCATCAACTAATCTGCATACATCAATTACACCAATGACCCCAAGGAAGTTTCAACACAGCTTGCAGCAGCTGAGCCAGCACTCCACACCCACCCACCAGTATTTGTAGAGGGAAGGCAGCTCAAACCACACTGTTTTCACCCTAGCACAAAGCCAAATGTACCAGCCTGAAGATGACGAGTGGGACCTTGTCGAAACGTTGCTAAGAATCTCTCAAACTTACATGGGAAGAAACCCGTATGTTTTTTATCTATCTATCTATCTATCTATCTATCTATCTATCTATCTATCTATCTATCTATCTATCTATCTATCTATTTACTGGATTTGTATGCCGCCCCTCTCCGTAGACTCGGGGCGGCTAACAACAATAATAAAAACAGCATGTAAATCCAATACTAAAACAACTAAAAAACCCTTATTTTAAAACCAATCATACCTACAAACAAACATACCATGCATAAATTGTAAAGGCCTAGGGGGAAAGAGTATCTCAGTTCCCCCATGCCTGGCGGCAGAGGTGGGTTTTAAGGAGCTTACAAAAGGCGAGGAGGGTGGGGGCAATTCTAATCTCCGGGGGGAGTTGGTTCCAGAGGGCCGGGGCTGCCACAGAGAAGGGTCTTCCCCTGGGCCCCGCCAAACAACATTGTTTAGTTGACGGGACCCAGAGAAGGTCAACTCTGTGGGACCTAACCGGTTGCTGGGATTCGTGCGGCAGAAGGCGGTCCCGGAGATATTCTGGTCCGGTGCCATGAAGAGCTTTATAGGTCATAACCAACACTTTGAATTGTGACCGGAAACTGATCGGCAACCAATGCAGACTGCGGAGTGTTGGTGTAACATGGGCATATTTAGGGAAGCCCATGATTGCTCTCGCAGCTGCATTCTGCACGATCTGAAGTTTCCGAACACTCTTCAAAGGTCGCCCCATGTAGAGAGCGTTACAGTAGTTGAGCCTCGAGGTGATGAGGGCGTGAGTGACTGTGAGCAGTGACCCCCAAGTATACCAAGACCTTCATAATGCCCTTCATTCCCTTCAAGCAATAGTAGGCAACTTGCAACAAGCTAGAAATGGGAATATAAAATATTTAAAAACAACAACCCATAAATATTTCCATTAGAATTAAGAAAGATACTGTAGCTGCAGAAGGAGCAATAGAAAGTGGGGCCGAGGCAGACGATTCTATTAATCCACTGAGCGTCTCCCACTTGGTAGAGCCAGATTTTGTGCAAGGCCAAGCAGAGGTTTTTATTTCCTCTTGAACATGTATGGTTCAAAATGCCTCATTTTTGTGTATCGTCTGAGAGCTGCACAGGCAAATCCAGCCAAGTATAGATTTCAGCTCTCCTGCAGTGCTGACTCTGCTATAACTTCTCCAAAGTACAATTCATCATAAAAATTCCAAGGGAATGAATTGCTTATCAGTAACAGTCAGAGATGTCTACCTGTGGAGTGGGAAAGAAATTAACCGGAATAGAAATCTTGAGAAATGGATGGGACTCAGCTTCGTCTTTCAAATGCTAATCCGTGTAGAAGCATCAAGGAAAATTCTGTTGTTTTCCTTATATATTTTTACACTTCAACGATGAAAATGAAAACACTGTATGCAAATATATTCCTAAATTCATTTATACTTGACACTCATTTCCCCCCCCCCACCAAATCTAATTGGTTGCCCTCTGACGGCCTGTCTTGTCTTAATGTTTGAAGCAGAGTCCTTCTGAAATTCTTCATCATTTTCATCTCAATGTATAATGCAATTTATAATGTTATAGTATTTATATACCGGTGAAAATAGCTGCAAATATAAACAACAAATGACATTTAAAGTATGCAAAACTCATTTGTCAATATTCAAAGAAAGGGTTTGGGGGGGGTGGTTTTAGCTTATGAAACTGAATATTTTATGCTGTTTTAAAAGGTAAATCTCTAGACCTCGGGAACATTATTCAGAAAATTAAACTGATTATACAACTTTTCATCTCTTTTTTCAAGCAAGTAGAAAGCGTTGGGGAAAAAACAAAGGCAGAGCTGCTCTATATTATGACTCTTTTGAATCTAATTTCCTAATCAAAGTTAAGCGGCTTAAGCAGAATTCTTGGGAAACGGAAGGCAGATTTAAATCACTTTGTTCTATCTGTCGCTAATATTTCATCTTGGCTTACAAATGCAAGTTTAAGTTGCTTGTTGAACTTTCAAGTGATGTTTTGATTTAGTCCTCTGGTCTTGCCTAACTAGGGGAGGAAGGACGTGGTTTCATCGTCTCTGTAAAAGAAATAATTACACGGAGCAGATCCTCCTTTTCAGAATATTTATCCAGATTAATCTCCAAATTCCTCACAATATTTGCATGTACATTAAATATCTGGGCAATATTTGGCTTTATATCTGAACATCTGGAATGTCCCGTTTGCATGCTGTCTGATATACATCTGGAATGTACTTATAACATTTGTATCCCTATCTTATTTGAAGTACATGCCTGGATATTAGTTAAACCATGGTGGCCTAAGCTACTTCTAAGCCTTGTCCATCGGCTAAACAATTAGCATTCAAGGTCATCTAGTAAACCTTATCAGGGCAGAGTTCTCTGGTTAGGATTCCCCAAATTTTATTCTTCTATAGATATATATCTCCTTCATATAGGTGAAATATTCTCAAGATCTTGGATATACAAACACTGTCCATGCCCTAGAGCAGGGATGGGCATAGTGGGCTCTTCTATGACTTGTGGACTTCAACTCCCAGAATCCCTGAGCCAATCATGCTAGCTGAGGAATTCTGGGAGTTGAAGTCCACGTGTCATAGAAGAGCCAACTTTGCCTACCCCTGCCCTAGAAGGACAAACCACCTATGATCACTGCTGCAATGGGTGCCCAAGATTTTTCTTGCCGACTGCCGAGTTTTGAATTTTGGGGCTGAAAGAGAATAGATATGGCGCCCCTGCATTGATTGACTTTTTCTCTCTGGAGTCTGGTGATAAGCCCAGGTTTCAACTCCTGTCACTCTACGGTTGAGCAAAGCCTCGCCTTCAATCTCGAAACGGTCAGGAAATTCTTGGGTAGCACTGACTCTGTCGATTGTGTGCACTTCCGTAAGCATCTTGAGCCTCCACCGCAGCAGTGTTCCTGCCCTCCGCATTCAGGTAGCGCATTTAAGCACGCCCTTTGCACTTGGAGGGAAACGGAATGAGGACGCTCCTCTCTAACCTTCCCCACAACGCCAGCCGATGACGTACTGACCCCTGGCACTGCTCCTTCTCTTCCGCTGGCTTCCCGCTACACGAGAGTCACACCAACTTTCCTCGCGAACATTCCCCGCGAGAGCTATGGGCCTGGTAACTTTGTTTTCCAGATAACTCTTATAGCTCATTCAGGCTGCCCCAAAGGTTTTCCTTTGAGGACATTTCGCTTCTTATCTTCTGAGAAGTTTCTTCAGGATGAGAAGGAAAACATCTTCAAAGAAAAACCAAGGAAGTCCACTTGCCTCTTGGAAAAGCACCTTTGGGACAACCATGGCCTGGGTGGCTGAGGTGCTCCGTACAGACTTCTTCAGTCTGGTGAGGAGGACCTGGGTGTATTCGTAGATTACACATGAATCGACAGTGTGAAGCAGCTGCAAAAAAGGTAAACACAATCCTGGGATGCATCAAGAGGAGCATAGAATCTCTCCCACGTGAAGTAATGATTCCTCTCTACAGGACTTTGGTACAACCACACTTGGAATACTGTGTTCAGTTCTGGGGGCCCCAATTTAAAAAGGACATTGATAAACTAGAGCAAGTTGAAAGGAGAGTTACAAGGATGGTGAGTGGTCTGGAAACCACATCCTATGTTTATCCTGCAAAGGATGTTTAGCCTGCAAAGGAGAAGACTGAGAGGAGACTTGACAGCTGTCTAAAAATATCTGAAGGGCTGTCACAGAGCAGAAGGACCAACATTGTTCTCATTAGCACATGGAAGGACTAGAAACAATGGGATGGAACTGCAAGGGAGTAGATTTAGATGAGATATCAGAAAAAACTTTCTAACGGTAAGGGGGATAAACCAGTGGAACAGATTGCCACAGGAGGTGGTAGGCTCGCCTTCACTGGAGGTCTTCAAACAGAGACTGGACAGTCATCTTTCCGGGATGGTTTGATGAATCCTGCATTGAGCCGGGGGTTGGACCCGATGACCCTGGAGGTCCCTTCCAACTCTATGATTCTATGATTCTATTGGAGTTGGTCGGCAGATAAATCCAATCAATAAATTAACCGATCGATCGAACGAACGGACAAACGGACAGACGGACGGATGGACGGACAGACAGACAGACAAACAAACAAATATAAATGTTCTCCAGGTAATTTCATTTCTCACTTAATCTGCTCCTTAGTTGACTAAGCAGAGAGTCATTAAGAGTCTTTGCTCCTAAATCCTTCTCTTAAGTGGGTCATTAAAAAAGGGGGGTGGGGGGGAAAACCAGTTGTCTCAACTTCCAGACAATGACTGAGAATCTTCACTGACATTTGAGGTACATATCTTTTCTCTTCAAAAGACTTAGTGATTTTTCAAGGAACTCCAATGGCAAAATTGGCACTCAAGTAGAATATTCCGTTTTACAGAACTCAACAACTCCTTGCAGCCCAGAGCAGAGTTCTGCCTTTAAAAAAAAAATCAGCATAAATAAATGTGGGTGGACAGTACGAAGCGTCCTTGGTCCAAGTCAGCATTCTTGAAGGTTTGCTTAGTCGGACGCTTCTTCTTCTTCCCTGGAATAATTCTTGTAACCACCACATCTTTCGGCTGCATGCTTGTCTGACCCAATACAAATAATAGGGCAAAGCAGCAGCTAATAGCCGGACGTTAAACCTGCTATCTTGGACATTTCAGCTCGTCTCAAGGTGTTAAATGAGAGCGGGTCTTAAAACACGTCCCTTGAAGCCATTTCAGCTCTCACTTGACTTCATATCAGCTCCATGGGCACAATTGTTCTGGGCTTCATCGGTTCCTCCCTTTGACATAAACATAAATGGTCAGCGAAATCTCTTCCGGTAACAGGCCATGTGCTAATTTACACCACAATTCATGACCTATAAATCTGTGATGTTGGCTTAAAAAGCCTAACTAAGCCAGGATGATTAATTGGATGAATACCTCAGAGTTTGATGTCGGCTTACAAAAATCTGTTCGATAACACACAGTCACAATCTTGGCCTTGAATAATATAACTAGTGTGATCACTGTAAGCCACTCAGGGTCCAGTTTGGCGTTGGGCAGTGTATACATTTCACAATGAATGAATGAATGAATGAATGAATGAATGAATTAAAGAAACAAATCATGCCAAACCAATCTCATATCCTTTTTCAACACCATAACCAAATCAGTAGACCAGCGCAACATAGTTGACCTCATCTACTTAGACTTCAGCAAAGCTTTCGATAAAGTTGACCACAATCTCCTAATCCACAAATTAGAAAAATGCAGGGTAGATTACAACACATGCAGATGGTTTAACAGTTGGCTGACCAACTGCACCAACGAGTTGTCCTCAACGGCTCCAAATTCACATGGAAGAAGGTAGGCAGTGGGGTACCACAGGGTTCTGTCCTGGATCCTGTACTCTTCAACATTTTCATCAACGACTTAGATGAGGGAATAGAAGGGGAACTAATTAAATTTGCAGAGGACACCAAGCTGGCTTCATAAAGATTAGACCTCCAAGGTCCCCTTCCAGGTTTATGATGCTATCAACTTCTTGCCATATTTTTCCTAACTATAACACATCAGAATAACACATATAACCTGTGTTTCCCAACCGTGGCAACTTGAAGATATCTGGACTTCAACTCCCAGAATTCCCCAACCAGCGAATGCTGGCTGGGAAATGCTGGGAGTTGAAGTCCAAATGTCTTCAAGTTGCCAAGGTTGGGAAACACTGCATATAACTATAACACATCAGAATACAGCTTTTCCAGATGATTAAACACAACCCAACTTCACTGTGGTGCAGCACTAACCATATTTGCAAGAACCTAATTCAGGAAATGTTTCTTTACTTAGCAAAAATAGCATTTATGTTTGTGCCAACCGATAACCAATATTTAACCATGTCCACCATTTGTAAACAAATGCTCACAGGAGCAGACGAGAAGTTTGAGGAGAAACCGAAGTGTAACGGCCTTGAAAATACAGTGATCCCTCGATTTTTGCGATCTCGATCTTCGCGAAACGCTACACCACGATTTTTCAGAAAATATTAATTAAAAAATACTCCACGGTTTTTTTGCTATACCACGGGTTTTCCCACCCGATGACGTCATACGTCATCACCAAGAGTCACTTCTCTGTCTCTTTCTCTTTCTTTCCTGTCATTCTCTGCTTCAATCATTTTCTCATTTCTCTTTTTTTCTCCCCTTTTTTCTATCATTTCTCTCTCTCTTTCTTCCTCTCTCACACTCTCTTCCTCTCTCTCTCATATCTTTCTTTCCTTCTCTCTCTTTCCTTCTCTCTCCCCCCCTCCACTTGCCCATGAGAAGAAAAAAAGCAACCTCTGCCGGGCAGCTCCCCTTGTGCCCCCGCTTTGTGCCTGCCTCTTTTGGGGATTTTTTTTTCTTTTCTTCTTTCGCCTTTGGTCTCCCATTAAGCCTGCCGCTTGGCCGCCGCCGAGGAGAAGTGCGGGGAGGGCGAGAGAGGGAGATCGTGGCATGCGAGGTCCCTGCAGAGCAGAGGGGGTGGCTGAGGCGGCAGAGGCGTAGCGGCGGCAGGCGAGCTTGGAGCCTTGCTTCGCCTCCTTCGCTGCAATACAAACGAAGGGGTCAGACGCAGCCTCGGCGAGCCGAAGGTTTCCGCGGCTCTGACCCAGAGCAGGAAGGGCTGGTGGGGGTGGCGAATCCACCTCCCCAGCCACCGGCTCCACCATCTGCGCATGCGCGGCCATTGAAAAAAGGGTGCGCATGCGCAGATGGTGTTTTTACTTCCGCACCACTATATCACGAAAAATCGATTATCGCGAGAGGTCTTGGAACGTAACCCTCGCGATACTCAAGGGATCACTGTACTGCAAATAAAAGGCAATTTGCGGATGATATTTATCCTCGCTGGCAGTTAGTCAATATGATCCATACTTTTATTAATAATATAAGCTGTGCCAAGTACTTGCTAATAGATCGTATTTACTGACCAAATGCACAATCACATTATTCATTTTTATTTAATCATTTCCTACCCATATTGCACCACCTACCCATATTTCTCTCTTTGATGAGAACAGTGGAAGGGACCGGTCTGAATTAGGGAATTGCCTCCTCTTTTCAAACTTTGATCACGTGACCATGGGGGGGGGGGATGCTACAGCGGTTGTAATGGTGACAAATAGCCCTAGGTCACATTCAACCAGTTCTGTGATGTCACTGTGATGTCACCAGTGGGTCGCTATCAGTTCGGGTGAACCAGTCCAAACAGGGAGGAACCCAGCTCTGGGTCACATGACTACCACGTCCATACACCGAGGTACACGGAATCCTCTTACTTTCCCACCAAAGTGGTACCTATCTCTCTACTCACATTTGCACACTTTTGAACTGCTCGGTGGACAGGAGCTGGGACAAGTAATGGGACCCCCCCTCACAGCACCTGGGTCTAGAACTCAGGCTGCCAGCTTCTTTAACTGCTGAGCCACAGTGCCCCCACCCCACCCCCGGTAAAACCACCAGAGAGATCAATTCAGCTGAAATCAGTCTGGTCAGCTATTTCTTTCATTCATTCATTCATTCATTCATTCATTCATTTTCATTCATTCATTCGTTCGTTTGTTAGTTCATCCATTCGTTTGTTTGTTTGTTTGGATTTATATGCCACCCCTCTCTGAAGACTCAGAGCGGCTCAAAACACATAAAAAGGACAATAAAATACAATGCACTAAATCCAATTACTTAAAACTAAATAAACTGCTCTAAAATCGTTAATTATATTAAGAACCAATCATACCCATTCAAACCAGAGCCATACAAACATTTGTCGGCCAGGGGGCTAGGCAGCGGTGGGCAGCAGGCAGGACGAGGCGGAACGCAGTTCCACCGGCGGAAATGAAGATGGGTGTGAAGCTCCAGCTGATTGGCGGCTGTCACTTCCTGGATGACCGGTCTCGTCTCATCTCTCCTTTTCCCCCCTGCTGCTGCATCTGGGCTCCTCGCTTTTTTCCTCTTTCCTCCTTCCTGGCCTCGGACGAGCTTCCCTCTCTCCTGCCCGTCTCCCCTCCAGACTCACATGCCCCCCCCTCCTGCCTGAGGTGCAAGCAAAAGTTGTGGGTGGAAACAGAGCTGGCAGCATTGATGCTTCTGGCAGCACCTGTTTGCCTCGATACCCAGCCTGAGTGGGGGGGGTGACCCAGGAAGGAGAGCGGGGGAAACGCGAAGCAAATTGTCACCCCAGCGAGCGACACTGGTGAGGTTGTAAGTCGAGGACTTAACAGTTCACTTTAACGATGATGATCATTCAAGCCACTCCTACCCAGTAACATGACCATTAAGCCACACCCACAAAATAAGTCACAACCACAGTGTGGCAGTAAACTTTTGGGTGCCCATTACTGGGGCTAGGGTGCACTTGCCCCAGAACAAGATCCATATAAATGAGTCTTAAGACTCTTATGGAAGGCGAGGAGGGTGGGGGCAGTGTGAATCTCGGGGGGGGGGAGCTGATTCCCGATGTTTTTTTAGACCAGAAGGCGATCTTGCTGATAAAAAATGAACCCTATGGCCATCTCAATTCATCTACCTTGTATGGCCCATCCTGGGGGCCCCTGTTCCCTAAGATCCCTAGCCTTGGAAATTGATTGACAGACTTCAACTATTCCTACCCACAAAGGAGTTCTACAGCGATGCCTTCTCACATCAAATGCTCCCTCTCTCACACACACACACGCGCCATTGCTCAGAAACAGCCCCCGATTGCCAGCAGAAGAATTTCCTATTCATCAGGAAAGTTTTTACGATAGCTTTTTATTGTCATAAATCTCCAAAGTGGGTTGATGGAGAGTAATGACTACAATAAGGGCGTCATAAGAGGGAAAAGTAAATAGGGGAAGCGCATGTGATTGAAAGGGAGAAGAAGAGCAACTCAGCACTCAGAGAGAGAGAGAGAGAGACTGTTCTCAGATCGAGGCTTTGGAGGGCTGGCAAAGACTTCTGGAGTGCGGCTGAACGTAAACGAGGAGGGTCTGTGTGCTCAGAAGCCTTTCTCCAAATATTTAAACACGGCTCTAGAATTCAGAAGTGTGTTTTGAAAGGACTTATTGTCAAGGTTCCAGGCTGTATCCGAACTAAATCAGCGAGACGAAATGCTCCTCAATTTATTCCCGGAGCCATCCTGGCACCTACACCTGAATCGGAGATTCCCACCCAGTTGAACGTTCACATCCCTTGTCCCCCACCCACAATCTTGTCATGTTTCCAGTGTGGCCAGTGTGGCCAGTCCTCCTTCCGCTTCCGCCCCAGGTGGTGGGCACAGGTTGGCCTTGAACCCCTCACAGAAAGAATGCTTTGTGGCTGCATCCGCTGGCCCCTCCCAAGATCCCATAAGCACCAGGCCTTCTGCAGACAGTGTGGCCAGCCCTTGATTGATCCCCAACCTCTGCACTGTGTTGACACTTGTCATAGGAAGTTGGGCCATAAATTAAGAAAAGCTCACATCACTTAGCACAGTGTATTTATCAGTGTTCTGAATAATGCACCCATTGAAGGCATAACTCCGAGGCAGGTAGATTCCTCATGGGATCCATTTATTGGATACATCATATTGGCACAGCCAGTGAAAACCAACTCTGACACTTCCTGAGGTTTTCACCCAATTAAAATACTCAAACATCCCCCCTGCCCAGGTGTCACCGGTCACATTGTCCAGTGAAAACGGGTGTTAGCACTTTGTCTTGCCTGGAGCCTGGCTATTTACTCCCCACTGTCCTTCCCCCTCTCTGGCTTCATGGCAACAATGAGGTAGCCCAAGATGGTTTCAGCTCTCGGATCGCTTGAGAGGAGACAGGATTCTCCATCTTGTTAACTTTTCAGAGGTGTGGACTTCAAGGCCTTTGAGGTCTCCACCTCTTATTAAGGTTGACAAGGTTGAGAATGCCCTGCCCCAACAGATACAGGCCAATTGAAGAGGAAGGAGTATAGTTTGAGAAGACTTGACTTAGACAGGATGAGTAAAAAACCATTCGAATACCCTAGTCAAGTATCATCCCCCATCACTCAGATTTCCTTAAGTGAGATGGGTAGGGTAGAAATTTAATAAACAAAGCAATGAGATAAACAAATACAGTGGCACCTCTACCTAAGAACGCCTCTACTTACGAAGCTTTCTAGATAAGAACCGGGTGTTCAAGATTATTTTATCTCTTCTCAAGAACCATTTTCCACTTACAAACCCCAGCCTCCGAAACTGTAACCGGAAAAGGCAGGGAGAAGCTTCCATGGGGCCTCTCTAGGAATCTCCTGGGAGGAAACAGGGCCGGAAAAGATGGGGAGAAGCCTCCGTGGGGTCTCTCTAGGAATCTCCTGGGAGGAAACAGGGCCTCCACCCTCCCCAATCGCACACATTATTTGCTTTTGCGTTGATTCCTGTGGGGAAAAATTGCTTCTTCGTACAAACTTTTCTACTTAAGAACCTGCTCACAGAACGAATTAAGTTCGTAAGTGGAGGTACGACTGTAAATTAAAGTTAGGCCCACACACTGCAGGGCCAGTCCACAGCCTGTCATCTGTCTATCTTCGACTTTTAGCATCCGAATCCAGACAAATGCATTCTCCCCTTTATGCAAGAGGATGAAAGCAATTCGGTGCAACTGGGATCTCGCTCGTGGCCCACTGAAGCAACTGAACCAAACAGCCTCAGGTAGGGAATTTCCAAAGAGATTATTGGAGATTTATTGTCCACTCGCTTGACTGGAATAGGCCAAGATGAATCTGGGCACCGGGCTTAATGTGGACTTAAAGCACGCAAAGGAGACGTTTTGACGCAGTTTAGTCAAGAGCCCACTGGACCTTCGTCTCCTTTCGAGCTACTCACTTCGAGGCTGCTGTGAAATTAGTCATCAAATTCAAAATCATAAATTTAGAGTTTTGTAAAGGGAACCACAGAACTAAAGAATTCATGCGTTAAAAAACAGGCCTGGGCAATATAGTGGAATACCATTAAATAACAGTAGAAGGCAAAGAGTTCAAAAAGAAAGAACTCGGAAAAGAAAAATAAAACCCAGCCCCTAACTGGGGACAACTCTGCCAACCTTCAGACGAGAAAAGAAATCTAATAAAACAGAACGTGGGCCGAAAAATAAATATTACTGAGATTGGATGGTGCCAGTAATCTGAAGAAATGGATGTGACAATTCTTTTCATTCCAGACTCATCTCATTTACATCCAGAAGTTTAGGCATAAATCTGTTTACGAATGCAACTTACACATATGTGAAAGTTGCTATAACAACAAGCAAAGCAATTTGCACAACAATGCCCGAACTATCTGATAACTCAGAGAATAAAACTTGTGGTTTTCCTGGATCCAAATTCTCCCCAAATGATAAAATAATAAGCATCCCCTTGGTATAGGAAACCCCCATCTGGTCATACAGAATTTTAACTGGATTTTATGCCATTGGTCAGCTTTCTTCTATGCAAACCTTGCTTCTATGGTCCCCATACATAAATCCCTCAACCCTAAACTTAATGGTTTTCTCAAACATTAATTCAATTATGCAGTCGCTTGGCAAACTTCTATTGAACATCTGAGGGCACTTTATTAATATTCTTTTTCTTTTCGCCTCCACATATAAAGAGGGGGGGGGAATCACCTAGTAATAAAATACTGGAAACAACTCCCCCCTCTAAATGTATACCTTCTAATCAGCTTCTACTTTCAAGAACAAATTGTCTTCAGTTTGCGAGAAATCATCTTAATGAGACTCTCCCTTCATTGACCGAGGGGTGTTCATAGCAACCATCAGAAATGGTTACTGAGAAATTATCATGAGCTTTAGACATGAAATCTGACTGGGTTTCCTTCTTGCTGTTCTTTTTCAAAATGATATTTTAAGCTGGGCATGTTTATTTTGCTTCTTCTTCTAATCTGGGCATGGGCGTGCGTATGAGCATCGCCATGATTTATAAAGAAACACAATGAGGATCAACCTTTTATATGATTTTTTTTAAAAAAACCCCGTCTTACCTGCAGTGCTTGTGAGATCCCGTCAGAGTTTCAATGACGAAACATTCCCCATCGTGGAGACAATATGCCAGGTCCTTATCCTTGCATGGCTTAAAGTGCTCAGATTGTTCAATGGAGTAGGTTGTGGTATCTAGAGGAGAAGGGGGGAGGGAAAGCCCAGAATGGAGTCAAAACACATTTTAATACAACAGATATTATTCCCACGGATCATCGACTTTTACTTCTAAAAGAGTCAGCTAGGAGGGTGGGGGAGAGGTGGAAACTGCAGCATTTGTCAGCTCTAGACTTCAAAATAATGTCTGCCTTTGAAGATGACAGCCTGTTACAAATGTGTCTGATGGGGGACGCTGTCTATCCCACTTCTTTCTAGCTGACCAAGAAGGAGGCTGTGGTCTACTCTGTCGAATGCCTTGCTGAAGTCTAAGTATATTTTGTCCACAGTATTTTGCTGGTCCACTAATTTAGTCACTATGTTGAAGAAGGAAATAATAATAATAATAATAATAATAATAATAATAATAATAATAATAATAATAATAATATATTAGATTTGTATGCCACCCCTCTCCGAGAACGTGGGGCGGCTCACAACAATAAAACAATGTACAAATCCAATATCTAAGAGCACAATTTAATAAAATTGGCTTGGCATGAGATTTATTTATCTATTATTTATTTATTAGATTTCTATGCCGCCCTTCTTGGGGTGACTCAGGGCAGCGTACAACATTATAAATGCAAACAATATACGTGAAAAAATCTAATTATTTTTTTAAAATTATATAAAATTACTCAAAATTCTACAAACCCCCCCCCCCCCCCCACACACACACAATGTACAGTCATGTACATTCATCCCATTCAATCCGTCATAATATCGGTCAGGGACAATCTCGTGGCTCACAGTCCCCAGGCCTGCTGGCAGAGGTGAGTTTTCAGAGCGTTACAAAAGACCAGGAGGGAGGGGTGGTATGTATCTCCAGAGGGAATTCATTTCAGAGGGCTGGGGCCACCACAGAGAAGGCTCTTCCCCTAGGCCCTGCCAGCCGACATTGTCTGGCTGATGGGACCTGGAGAAGGCCAGCTCTGTGGAACCTAACTGTCCACTGGGATGCATGAGGCAGAAGACGGTTCCAAAGGTAGTCTGATCCTAAACCATGTAAGTTTGCGTAGGAGATGCATTGCTAATAAAGATCTACCTTCAGATCTATGGAAAGAAATAGGAGATTTTAATTTTCTCTGATCATAGTTCCTAGCACAGGTTCAATGATGTTTCTTGAAGCATCACAGAACGATAGGGTTGGAAGGGACATTGGTGGTCTTCTAGTCCAACCCCCTGCTTAAGCAAGAGACCCGGGCAAATGGCTACCCAGGCTCTTCTTTAAGAACCTCCAGTGATGCAGCAGTCATACTTTTCAGAGGCAAGCAGTTCCACCGGTTATTTGTTCTCACTGATTATTGTTCTCATCATATAGTTAAGAAACAGAGAGATGGTTGGTCAACATCAGTCACTGCTTCCATAAAGCCTGATGGGGCAGTGGAAGACGAGGAGCTCACATCTACTGAAGTCAGAGTACCCCGGTTGGCATCGTCCACTCTCCTGAGTCTGAATTTATTTATTTTTATTTATTTATTTATTGGATTTGTATGCCGCCCCTCTCCGCAGACTCGGGGCGGCTAACAACAGCGATAAAACAGTATATAACAAAATCCAATACTAAAAACCGTTAAAAACCCATTATATAAAAACCAAACATACATACAGAGATACCATGCATAAAATTGTAAAGGTCTAGGGGGAAAGGATATCTCAGTTCCCCCATGCCTGGCAGCAGAGGTGGGTTTTAAGCAGCTTTCGAAAGGCAAGGAGGGTGGGGGCAATTCTAATCTCTGGGGGGAGTTGGTTCCAGAGGGCCGGGGCCGCCACAGAGAAGGCTCTTCCTCTGGGTCCCGCCAAGCGACATTGTTTGGTTGATGGGACCCGGAGAAGGCCAACTCTGTGGGACCTAACCGGTCGCTGGGATTCGTGCGGCAGAAGGCGGTCCCTGAGATAATCTGGTCCGATGCCATGAAGGGCTTTATAGGTCATAACCAACACTTTGAATTGTGACCGGAAACTGATCGGCAACCAATGCAGACTGCGGAGTGTTGGTGTGACATGGGCATACCTAGGGAAGCCCATGACTGCTCTCGCAGCTGCATTCTGCACGATCTGGAGTTTCCGAACACTTTTCAAAGGTAGCCCCATGTAGAGAGCATTACAGTAGTCGAACCTCAAGGTGATGAGGGCATGAGTGACTGTGAGCAATGACCCCCCGGTCCAAATAGGGCCGCAACTGGTGCACCAGGCCCCCCTTGCCACAGCTGAAAGATGTGAATCTCTCTCTCTCTCTCTGAAGTTTCACCTTGAATAAGAGGCCGGAGACCAGAGCAGCCCTCTCACATTTAATGCATCAGCTGTTACAATCACCATCTCCTCATTTTCATCTCTGTCAATCAGAATGTGAATTTTCCATCTAGAATCACGAAATATAAGACAGTTTGTGAGGGTTTCCTATTATTAGATATCAGCTGTATAATAATTAACTCTGGGCTGATTTCTAAGGCCCCAGAGATGTCATCTTTTGAAATCCAGTAAGGACTGGAGCCAAATCCTAGAGGCACGCTTGTTAAATTGAGTCATCAAGACTCTAACTGATTCCATCTCATCTTCACCTATTACTTTTATATTTATAGTTTCCATCTGGCTGACAAGTATTATGAATCTCATTCTTTCCTGGTTGGAGAGGCCCAACTCTTCTCTCTTAAGCCTTCCGGAATCAGGACTTCTTCCATATCCCCCAAATTGCAAGAAATTATTTCCATTAAAATTTGAATGTGCTGGGTTTTTCCTTGCTTCCATTCCCACCAACAAAAATGCGCTTAGATGAGAAGATATTGGGATAATATAAAAATATTATTGGACAAAAGATATATAGGTATTAGGATAAAAGAGATAAATAGATAGACATCACTCTGCTAAACAAATAATTTCCACTGTCAAACTACAAGTGCAAACCATAAGTGTGCACTACTATTACTACTGGTTCTTTTCCTCATCATTCCTATCACCCATCTCCTCCCACCTTAGGACTGTGTGACTGTCACTTGTTGCTTGTGTCCTTAAGATTTTTATTAATATTGATTGCTTCTTCATTGCTTATTTGACCCCTATGACAATATTAAGTGTTGTACCACATGTTTCTTGACAAATCTATATTTTATTTTATGTACATTGAAAGCATCTGCACCAAGACAAATTCCTTGTGTGTCCAATCACCCGTGGCCAAGAAAGAATTCTATTCTATTTCTATTCTATTCTATTCTGTTCTATTTCTATTCTATTCTATTCTATTCTATTCTGTTCTGTTCTATTTCTATTCTGTTCTATTCTATTTCTATTCCTATTCTATTCTGTTCTATGCTATGCTATGCTATGCTATCCTATCCTATCCATCCAGAATCCAAGTCAAATGCTCAAAGCTTCTTTATTTCCATTTATATTAAAAAAACCAACAAAGCCTATTTGCACCCTCTATGTCTTGTCTTTCTGGCTCAGTTTCTCACACACATTCCAGTGTGTCCTAAATAGTTTGCCCTAATTAGATGCTAGGACATTAGCACGTACAGTATATCAGAGGTATTGTGTAACAGTACACAAAGCAAGAATGCTGGGTTCCTCTTAACTTTCATAATTGGAATAGGATAGGAATAAAAGAAAGCCTCTTTGAAAATCATTTCCTTTGAACTTTCTTATTCTAGTTTTTACAGCCTCAGAACAGTTTCTTCTTCTTTTTAAAAAAAATAATCAGCTTAATTGTATATCTCAGGGATTGCTGCACCTGATCATCATTCTCCATTAAATCAATGTTAGTCTGTAGGTTGACATTATCCTTAATCCAATCACCCCCGGAGCCAAATGTTGATACATTGTTAGTACTATGGACAAAACAATTGGGTTTGCAATATATAAACAAGCTAACAATGAATGTTTGTTTGTATTGAAGTACTACAGGTTTAAGAGGTAGTGTTGCAAATGGCCATAAGAGGGAGCCAGAAAGCATGATTCTCTCTCTCTCTGCTCTCTCTGTTTTTCTGCTGATTCACTGTGACGGATGTAGTAAGCTCTGTGTTAGTTTGATGGATTTGTAAGATGTAATGTATGTCTGATATGTAAGACAACGACAGGCTTGTTATATTATTATTGTATTGAGACATATTGACTGGTGTGAACGTGTATGACCGGGCTGTTTAACTTGACTGTGCTATTTCTAAAGTAAACACTAATTGAACTTCAATGTATCTGTTTTGTATGACTGAATAATTACTCATATCTTCTGAATACCTGATGGAATCCCATGTTTCCCCTGTACTTGTCCTAGATAAATCAAGGGTCTTGCACACTCCTCAACCTAAATTACACTCTAATTTTTAAGCAGATCTTTCATACCACTGCATAGGTAATATACATCACAACAATGGTCCCATTTGATTTGGTTACTGTTCTCAGCTTAGCTCTCCTTTCCCTCCTGCTGCTGCTGCTGCTGCTGGTGTGTGCTCCTCGCTTTTCTCCTCTTTCCTCCTTCCTGGCCTCAGACGAGCTTCCCTCTCTCCTGCTTGGCTCCTGTCCAGCCTCACGCGGCCACCTCCCAAGGCCAGGAGAATCGCGGCGCGCCAAAGCAGTCTGGGCTGCGGTCTTTTTCCCCTTGCGAAGCCCTCACTCTGCCCACAGCTGAGATGAAAAGGCATTGTGCAGCACTCCCACCTGGTCACATGACCATCCACCCACACCCACAAAATAAGCCACACCCACAGCGTGGCTGCCCATTACAGGGAAGACCCCAATATCTGATAATGTCACCCCTAGTCTCCTGTTTCTGTCTGGTGCCTTAACCAACCACCAGGCCAAACTGGAATCCAAGCTACAATTCCTTTTTCCTCTACGTGAGGTGCAAATGTGATTCACACCATTGTGTTAACACTTTAAAATATTAAAACACAATATGAGAACCAATCCCTGAGACCAAATGACTGACATCTCTCCATTATCCAGCCCATCAATATTAATCTTGGCTCTCAGTCCTCCCCGTCAATATGAAACAAACATTAAAGGAGGAAATTGTGCTAACACAAACAGAAGGTGTATAATGCCACTAGGTGGGGGGAAAAAATAAATAAAGAAAGAAAGCACAGGTCTGAAAATATACCCAGCTAATAACACTTCACATGCTATAGCTGGGTGGCATTTACCACTAGAGAGGCAAACATATCACCTTATCGCTGAATACAAATTATTCACATTTTTAGCTGCAGCAAAATGTGAATATTTTCCTCCTGTACTGATTTATCCATCTCTATGCAAATTTATTAATGAAGTTCAAAATGGTCCAAATCCATAGAAAGGAACTGAAGAAGTGTCACATTAGAACCAAAAAAGCACATTGATCTCCCCAATAAAACTACAGTACGTATTCTGTCCTTGTACGAGGGTCGCCCAGAAAGTAATGCACCACATTTTTTTTCTCAGCCTACAGTAATGATACGAATGCGAAACTTTAGATATACAAGATTTGAATTGTCAGGAGTGTGTGTGTAAATGTTGTGTTTCTTCAGACAGATAATGTAGCTGCAGCCGTGTGTCGAAATGGCGTCTGTAAGTGATGGACATTACAAGCAGCGTGTCCTCATTGGATTTCTCACTGATGAGAAAGAAACTGTTGGAAACATTCACAAACGTTTGTGTACAGTTTACAGAGAATCTGCAGTCAACAGAAGTACGGTTAGTCGCTGGGCACAGAGGGGGAGGCCGTGAGAGGTGAAGAAATGGCTTTGTGACCAGAACAAGGAGGGGCACCGACAGGGCCTACACGGGACGGAGATTATGTGGGAAAATAGGGGGTGTAGAAGACACATCATTCTTCCTTGTGTGTAAGTTTCATTGTGTTCGATAAATAATTGTTGAAGAAAAAAAATGTGGTGCATTACTTTCTGGGCGACCCTCGTATCTGCGGTAATCCTGAACTTACGGTCACAACCGGAGTTTCTATTGTTAAGTGAGACAGTTGTTAAGTGAACTTTGCCAGGTGATAAGGATGAAAAAGTCACAGTAGGGAGAAAAAAGTCATTTCCCCCCCTGTGCCGTTCCAACAGTCACTAAACAAATGGTCGTAAGTGGAGTTCTCCCTGTAACCTCGTGAGCTGCATGGGTTGATTAAATGACCTCCACGTCAGAGCTCCCTCTCTGCCTTTCCTGGGAAAGAAAACTCCTTGTGTCCATAGATGTGGAGAAAAGTACTTTCACTAGGAACAAGAGGCTGTTTGACAATGAAATGACAGCTTTAATTAAGCAATTGAAATATAAATTCCTAACACATGTATGTGATTGTCCCCTCAGTTAATTCGATAAGAACTCTAATTTTTATTTTTTAAAAATATGCAGAAATAGGAGAAGAAGCTCAATTGAAATGAAATTGATTGTCCAGTTTTGTGCACAGTCTTTGGAAAATTGCACCAATATTCTGCAGGTTCTTCACCAGTGATGGGCTCCTACAGGTACGGTCAGGTACGCAGAACCGGTAGAAAGAAAATGATTTTTTTTTCTTTTTTTCCCTTCTGGGCTCTGGGTCTGTTTTTCCTATCGCAGTAAATGAGGTTGGAGGTGTATAATTTTAGTGCGTACGTGTGTGTACATAGTTTATAGAGCAGATAATGTATGTTTTTGTGTGCCTGTGTGTAATACGTATGTACACATGTGGTATAATATACATAGAATTAAAGAGCATATTTTGAATGTTCGGTAATAGTAAATAGAGAGGGAAATTGTATCTCCTTGAGGCAAGGAGAGGTCAGGCACCCTAACCTTAACCCTTGATTTGAGTGATGTCGAGTTGGCCAACTTTAAGCCAGTCACATGACCTTTAAGCCACCCTGTCACATGATCAAGCCACTCCCACCTGGGTCACATGGCCGGCAAACCACACCCACAAAATAAGCCACGCCCACAGTGTGACAGTTTTAAAAAATTGTTCTTCACATAGGCTTCATGTGTGTGTTGGATGCTGCCTTGCCCGGAGCTTGTACTTTGCACCTCTGGAAGACGTGAAAAACACACATTCAGGGCTACAATCCCCTTTTCCCTTTTTTCTTAATTTTTTTTTTCATGCCGCATCACAACCAGCGAAGGACAAAACCCAGAATATTGAAGCAAGTTCGTTTTCACCATGTTCTTGAAAATATTTAAATATTTCCTTCTTTCCCAACTTATTGGCAGAAGGCATTGTGGATGTCAACTCTTTCTGTGCGATTCTTTCAAAAAAAAGTGCATTTAGCAAGTACCATTTGTGTTTTCCGTCTCTTTTTGGTTAAAATGATGGATTCGTTTTTCAGACTGGTTTTTTTCTTTCTTTTTGAAAAATGTGGTGTGTAATCTTCTATTTGATTGTTAGCTGCTGCTTTAGCGATATGGATTGGTTTTAAAATATTATTAAAGATACTCTGAAAGCTGTCTGGGGAAATCTTTATTTTGACAGGCTGTGCATAAGGCTTTCAGTAAATGAAGGGACGGATTCTGGGAAAGTCATTTTATTGTAGTGTTGTTCTTATTGATAGTCTACATTTCTCCATAGATCCTCTTACCTCTCATATTTTAACCCATTGTTCTCTAAAATTTCATCTCAAATATCTCTTTCCATGATTTCCAAGTAGTCAACGTAGAAATGGAACATACCTAAATCTTCCTGAATATCTTTCTTGCAAATTTCTCATATATGTTTGTTTGTGTGTGTGTGTATAGACATGCATGCACAAACACACACATATATGGGTGGGCTGACAATCTTCAAAGACATCTAGTCATAGGAAGGCTTTTTTATATGCTAATGTAAACACTGATAATAAATAATAAATGTATTTATTAATTGTTTTTATCTCTGTTGTTTGGCACCCAGAATTGTTTGTGAGATGGGTGGCTATATATATATATAGAGAGAGAGAGCCACGCATCTCACAAACAATTCTGGGTGGCATACAACAGAACTAAAAAAAGGTAATAAATACATTTAGTATTTATTTACAGTGTTTACATTAATACATTAGTATATTTAAAAAAAAACTTCCTATAACAAGATGTCTTCGAAGATTGTCAGCCCACCCATCCCTTAGGCCCAAAGAAGCATTTTGGCTGAGAAGCAAAACTAATAATAGAAACCTAGAAGATTGATGGCAGAAAAAGGCCTCTTGGTCCACCTAGTCTGCCCTTATACTATTTCCTGTATTTTATCTTAGCATGGATCTATGTTTATCTCAGCCGTGTTTAAATTCAGTTCCTGTGGATTGACCAACCACGTCTGCTGGAAGTTTGTTCCAAGCATCTACTACTCTTTCAGTATAATAATATTTTCTCACGTTGCTTCTGATCTTTCCCCCAACTAACTTCAGATTGTGCCCCCTTGTTCTTGTGTTCACTTTCCTATTAAAAACACTTCCCTCCTGAACCTTATTTAACTCTTTAACATATATAAATGTTTCGATCATATCCCCCCTTTCCCTTCTGTCCTCCAGACTATACAGATGGAGTTCATGAAGTCTTTCCTGATCAGTTTTATGCTTAAGACCTTCCACCATTCTTGTAGCCCATCTATGGACCCGTTCAATTTGATCAATATCTTTTTGTAGGTGAGGTCTCCAAAACTGAACACAGTATTCCAAATATGGTCTCACCAGCATTCTATATAGCGGGATCATAATCTCCCTCTTCCTGCTTGTTATACCTCTAGCTATGCAGCCAAGCATCCTACTTGCTTTTCCTACTGCCCAACCACACTGTTCACCCATTTGGAGACTGTCAGAAATCACTACCCCTCAATCCTTCTCTTCTGAAGTTTTTGCTAGCACAGAACTGCCAATACAATGCTCAGATTGAGGATTCCTTTTGCCCAAGTGCATTATTTGACATTTGGAGACATTCAACTGCAGTTTCCATTGCTTTGACCATTTATCTAGTAAAGCTAAATCATTTGCCATATTACAGACCCCTCCAGGAATATCAACCCTATTGCACACTTTAGAGTCATGGGCAAATAGGCAAATCTTCCCTACCAAACCTTCCCCTATGTCACTCACAAACATATTAAAAAGAATAGGACCCAGAACAGACCCTTGTGGCACACCGCTTGTAACCTGTCTCTGCTCAGAATACTCGCCATTAACAATAACTCTCTGATGTCTACGCTTCAGCCAGCTGCAAATCCACTGAACTATCCAGGGATTAAATAACAATTAAACAACAACAACCAAGAAAATCTAGTTGCCTTTTGGATCTTCCTACAGCTGCAAGGATTCCCTCCTCTCAAGGGAAATAGCAGGTTGGCTTTGCAATTTATGGACAACTTAAGAACCATTATATGTGCACCAATCCAAGTGGAATGGAAAGGATGCCTTGTTCTTCTTAATTAATTGGCCAAGTGGTGCTGAAGATGAATTTTGTGGCCCGTCACCTTCTCTCTTTCCAAAGGTTTTGCAGACCTGCCTCTTTAAAATTCACGCCAAAGAGATTCAAAACATGGGGAATTGAGTCTAATGCCTTTCAAACAAAAGAAGGAAGTAAATATTTTATAACCCAGGAGCATTAACATTGCCTTTGAGTGGGGAGACTGGATGGCTGCCATGTCTCTTTTTTAATGCCCTTGATATTTTACTATGATATTTTAACGGGGGTTACCTTGGTTTAATTATTCTCCTTACGGACATGCTCCCTCCCACTTCCGTTCCCTAAGTCACCCACTATCTTCTCAGCCATGAGCCAGGCCTCTCGCTCCCTTCATTGAGCATTATGTTTAAATTGACTTGGGTTTAAGATACCAGAAACATGCTTCCTGGTCCTGGCATTGATTGATTGATTGATTGATTGATTTATCTATCTATCCATCCTTTGGGATTGGGTGGCATAGAAGTCAAATATTTTATTTATTTATTTATTTATTTATTTATTTATTTATTTATTTATTTATTGATTGATTGATTGATTGATTGATTGATTGATTGATTGATTGGACTTGTATGCCACCCCTCTCCATGGACTCGGGGTAGCTCACAACATATTAAAAAACAATATACAATAACTTTCTTGGAGTCCTCGGAGAGGGGCGGCACACAAATCCAATTAATAATTAACACATTTGAAATCCAATTAATATAAATAACTAATCTAAAACGATTCTAAAAAGGCTAAAACTTTAAAAATCATTCCTTCAGATTCAGACCACAAATATACCACACACTCGTTGGCCAGAGGCTAGGGTCTAGTGCAAAGTGACCAGACATCCCACCTTCAGGACAGTCCCGCTTTAGAATGATTTTTCCCGCATCCCGCAGCGGTTCAAAAATGTCCTGATTTTGGAGCTGGTTAACCCCCCCTCCCCCCCAAGTCCCGAAGCCTGGCAAAGTCTGCAAAATGTTCGGAACAAATGCACGCGCAGCCCTTCCAGGGAGGGGCTGAGCTTCTGCCCTTCGGCTACGGAGGCCACCTCTCCCGCAGCTGCAGCGCCCTGCCCGGCTGGAGCTTCCCTGGTGGTAGCGGCAGGTGAGCTTTGGAGCTGTTGTGCCTACTCCTCCTTCTTACACACTCTCCTTACAAGAACAAAAACCCCTTGTACTACCTCTTCCTAGGTAATTCCTGCTGGGGGTCACATGATCAATCGCCTTTTCTGACCATCACTTATTGATCCACTTATCGACCATGTGACTAAGTTAAAAAAAATGCATAGATTCAGTTGACAACAGTGGCAAGAAAGATGATGAAAAAGCCGAGAGAAATTCATTTAACAAGGGTCTTCCCTAGCAATGCACATTTTGGACTCAACCCTGATCACAAGTCAAGGATCACCTGTAAAATATGTTTTAGCTTTTTTCAGGGATTTTAAAGTTTCTGTCTTTCCTTTCCTGCTCCCCAAATGTGGGGAAGTGAGTGTGGAAAGCAGACATCATAACATGCCCGAAGAACATATAAGTCATCAAAATACCGTGGGGATTAGAGGGGAAGCGATACATAGCAGGCAGAGAAGTCGCTTCGAACAGCTTATTCCCTGTCTAGAATAATTACAGACAGCTTTATATGGAAATAAGCCCTGCCGATCGGAGAGGAAGGTATTTTGAAATAAATGTTGATATATTTTCCCACCCTTGTTGTGTTTTTACTTGTCATTCAAGGAGACCTGGGCACCCAATCGAATTCCAGAGAAGTGCTAAACTGGGGGGGGGGGGGGGGAGCTAAAAATAATAATAACCTTGTTGTATTTTCTTCTTACTCTAGAAAGACAAGAGAAGTAGGTCAGGGTGTGGGGCTTGGTGGAAGGAAAGATAGAGACAAATAACATAATTCCAGCTCTCAGCTGGCTCCCTCATCCTGGGGAGAAGATGGAAAGAATTGTTATTCACCAGCGCATCTATCACTCTGACATCCGGATAATATGGGGGTGTGGAACCAAAGCAGCATTGTTGTCACAAATACCCTCATAGAGGGACATCGATGCATCATTCATTTTATGCCTTAAAAAAAAGAAGTGAAAAACAAAAAGAAACCCCTTATTTTGACTCCTTTTATCTTTGCACTGGGTACTTGCCCCTTTTAGGTCTGAACAGCAAAGGCATTCTATTTATTTATTTATTTTTATTTTATTTATCTGTCAAACATGTCCAGGATAGTAGCAGCTTGTCTCAGCGTTGCTAGAGCTGCGTTATCCAGAATCTGCCCAACCCAAAGAGGGCAGCCACAGGCCAGATAACTCAAGACAAACAGCAGAAGGTAAATATTTACTCCCTCTTAGCAAAACTATTCTCTATATCTACACTGTAACTCTCTCACTAGACAATTCTCCTGTAACACTACAATCACAAGCCACACAACAGCTGCTTCAAGCCAAACTAACCTTCAGGCCCCAATATCTTCAAGCCACGCCTATGCAAAGGTGCATCATGTTATATACATTTGTCAACCAATCAGGTTATAGCTCTTTCTCTAAACTCCTAGGGACTAGGCTTTCTTATTTATTAGATTTGTATGCCGCCCCTCTCTGAAGACTCTTTCATGTTTACAATCAATCTTTCTTTCTGCAATTGGAATATTACTTCAGGCTAGGCCTAGTCCTGACAAACATAACATAAGTAAAAAGTTACAATAAAAGAGGACAGTAGGACAGGCTTGGAAGGCTGAGTGGTGGGGTTATGCACGCCCCTTGCAGACCCCAACGGGGTGGGGTCATCTTGCCTTTTATGTACACTGAGAGCATCTGCACCAAAGACAAATTCCTTGTGTGTCCATTCACACTTGGCCAATAAAGAATTCTATTCCATTCCATTCTATTCCATTCCATTCCATTCTATTCTATTCCAATATCTATTCCAATATCTACCCTATCCTATTCTAAATTCTATTCTATTCTAAATTCTATTCTATTATATTCCAATATCTATTCTATTGTATTCCAATATCTACTCCAATATCTATCCTATCCTATTCTAAATTCTACTCTATTCTATTCTATTTCATTCTCTCAGTTGACCCTCATTTTTTGGATTTAAGAGATATGATATTTGAGATTCTGGCAACCGATACACTTCCTCATGACCGGACTTTGTTATACTTGGTTCATTTAAATCAGTCAAAGGAGAATGAAGTGATGGATCCCATAATACTGTATATATTCTCTTGATTTAAAAAAAAAACCCATCCACCCCAATGCACACAGAAAATATCTGTTTCACATTCACATAGATAGAAAATCCAAAACTGGAATAAAGCTTTATGATGTGCAATAACATTTAAAACAAACCAATAAGCCCGAACAACACCCCCGCCCCACCCCCTACACAGGGACCACATTTTACCTGCTGAAAGAGCTCATTGGAACATCTCATTCTGCGGTGTAAATTTGGCAGAGAGAGAGAGAGAGGGAGAAATAAGAGAAAGAGAGAGGGAGGGAGGGAGAGGGAGAGTGGGAGAAATAAGAGAAAGAGAGAGGGAGAGAGAGAGGGAGGGAGGGAGAGGGAGGGAGGGAAAGAGAGAGAGAAATAAGAGAAAGAGAGAGGGAGGGAGAGAGGGAGAGAGAGAGGGAAGGAGAAAGAAACAGGAGAAAGGGAGAGAGGGAAAGAGACACAGAGAGAGAGAAAGAAGAGAAAGAAAGAGGGAGGGAGAGAGAGAAACAAGAGGGGGGGAATTATTTTGAGTGCTATGGATACTTTCAAGGGATAGGCTCCTTTCTGGATGGCTTTCCCAACTCCATTCCCCCTCCTGCCTAGGGAAAAGGGGAATAAAGAAGGGCAGGGCCCCCTGTGGCAGATGCTAGACACATTCCTGACGACCTATCAACACCCTGCAGACTAAAGACCCTTCCCCGGCTGCTCAGTTTGTAGCCTTCTCCTTCCACCAGGAGGATGAAAATCAGCCCCCACCATTTCTGCTCAGTTCTGCCTCTGTTTGCTAGGGAAATAATTCCGTAAACTTCCAACCTCCTGAACGATGGCTAAAGATCCTTCAAGAGATTTTCCCCTGAAGGGCGGTTGGTTATTCCTAGGCTGGTCCTTGCTTTGTGTCTTCATTCTGGCTCGGGGTTTAAGTTAGGTTTAATCCCTGTAAGGCAGGTGGCTTCTTCTTGCGTTACTTTTCTTTCTTTCTTTTTGTATCCCACCCTTTATTAGTTTTACAAATGATTCACGAAGTGAACATATCCAACACACTTTCCTCCTCCCATTTTCCACACAACAACCCTGTGAGGCCAACGTTCATGTCCAGAAGAGTAATACCAATAGAACTTAGACTTAAGTGCCACTTCTCAGTGTTTTTCATATATGTGATGTTTGTTTGTTTGTTTGTTTGTTTATATATTTATTTAATTAGATTTGTATGCTGCCCCTCTCCGTAGACTCATTCTGGGTCTGGTGTCGGTTTTTGTGGCTTGGATTCGTATGTTGATAACGACTAGTTTCCAGATGTCGGGTAGGCAGTTTGCCCGAGCACAAAGCCAAAAGCACCAGCCTGAAGATGACGAGTGGGACCTCATCGAAACATCGCCAGGATTCAGGATTCTCTGAAACTTACACGGGATGAAACCCAAATATGCCAAGACATACTTACATATCTATACCTGTACATACAGGGTGTGTTCCAAAAGTAATGCAATTATTTTTTAAAAGTAATTTATTGAACAGATTTGCACAAACACTTAAAGTTCTTCAAAGCACTGTCCTTGGACCTCTACACTTTTTCCCAGTGACTCTGCCATGACCGGTACGCAACCTGGAAGGCGTCTTCGGGGACCTCTCGCAAGGTCTTCACCACGGCTGATTGTATCTCTTCTATGGACGAAAAACGCACCTGGCCACAACACGCTACGAGTCCACGAGTTCCTGGCCAAACACCAGGTGCCAACGCTGCCCCACCCCCCTATAGTCCTGACGTTGCCCCAGCAGACTTCCTTTTGTTCCCAGCCCTGAAAGGAACCCGTTTTCCGTCCATAGAAGAGATCCAATCAGCTGTGATGAAGACCTTACGAGACGCCTTCCAGAGCACATACCAGTCATGGCAGAGTCGCTGGAATAAATGTGTAGAGGTCCAAGGACAGGACTTTGAAGAAAGGGTTTCTTCCTGTGTAAGTTTTAGAGATTCCTGGTGATATTTCGACAAGGTCCCATTCGTCATCTTCAGCCTGAAAATGACGAGTGGGACCTCGTCGAAACGTTGCCAGGAATCTCTAAAACTTACACGGGAAGAAAGGACAAAGATTTGCTTAGAAGTTGCCTATAAGCAGATCGTGACTCCTAAATAATAACTGTTCAGCGGTAACAGCTCCAAATAGCTGGTTGGAGTGGAAGGGGCTTTTTGAGGAATCATACATATTCATGGGAGCTCAATGAAGGGAACAGTGAAAGGGCTGTTTTTAAAATCGAATTCTGAATGGGTTTTCAAAAATATGTAGGCCAGAAGTTATGAAATAACCTCATATGGGGAGAAAGAGGGATTTATTAGTCTGACATAATCTGGACTACCTCCCCTGGTGTGCAAGATACGTTTTTTAAGGTCCTCTTCTTTGATACCCTTCATTGCAACGTGTCTGGATTAGGAATTCTTCTAAAAATTAATATTTCGGTAGATGGTTACATAACCGTAAATTTGCCAAACGCGGTGGGGGGTTTCGTTTGGGGAACAATGGATATACATCGGTCCCTGATCAGTTCAATTAAAGAAAATTTACTGCCACTAAAATTTACGCAAAGAAATGCAATGGAGCGATGATTGCTAAGGATGACAGCCCTCGGAGGCTTGGAAGATGGGGAGACCTTGGGAGAAAAATTAATAAATAATATGTAAAGTGACTTAAATACCCAGACAGCTATTTCTCCCAGGATCCGATACAGCTTCTTACTTATAAAATTAATCTGTCAAATGTTTCTTCTTTAATTAAACTAGCTAAGGAACTGAGGAGGGGAGGAATGGACTAATTAAATGATATTAACATACCAAGGACATTTGTGTTTCATTTTAATAAAAGGATATAAAAAAACTTAGTGAAGGGAGGGAGGAAAAAGTAGGACTCCTGGAACTTTGATTCCAGTGGTGGTGATGGCAGGGGCACTGCCAGAAATTGCATTTCCAAAAGGTGGCTGAGATTAAAAATAATATTTTGAACAGCCATTGCGTTTCCATCTGCTGCATTTGGATAGTCAATGTGAGGGCAAAGTCTTTGACACGGGATTCCTTCAGATAAATGGGGGAAGTTCTTCAAGGGCAGATGGAGAGAGTTTCAAACGTGGCTTTTCAAAAGCACCAAACTAAACAGGAATCTTTTCATGTGTGTTTATTCTCTCTCAGACATCCCACGCTCCCTCCTCCTGAACCAGTCCAAGCCGCCTGGGAAAAAAACTGTGACCTATGAGATCAATACAGAGGTGAGACGGACGTCCACTGCCTGCCATAAATGTTAATGCTTTATGCCTGGATACTCATTTCCCCCCCCAAAAAAACCTATTGATTCGAAACTAAAGAGAGCAAAGGTAGAAACCTCTGCAAAGTTAGCAAGCATTTATTGAATAAAGAGTTACAGACCAGCCAGTAAATCAATTATTGGACTTAAAGATTAGGCTTCCGCAAGACTTTCATGACAGCAGTGGCAAAATAGAATAAATAGAAGCATTCAAATTAACAAGGGAAATACAAGAGCCTTAATATTCATTCAATTGTTCGTTCGTTCATTAATTAATTAATTAATTCATTCATTCATTCATTCATTTAATTGGATTTATCTACCACCCAATTCCAATAGTTCATTTATTCATTTATTCATATATTCATTCATTCATTCATTCATTCAATAATAATAATAATAATAATAATAATTATTATTATTATTATTATTATTATTATTATTATTATTTATTAGATTTGTATGCCGCCCCTCTCCGAAGACTCGGAGTGGCTAAATCCATTTAATTGGATTTATCTGCTGCCCAACTCCAATAGTAGTTCATTGATTGATTGATTGATTGATTGATTGATTAATTAATTCATTCATTCATTTAATTGGATTTATCTGCCGTCCAACTCCAATAGGAGTTCATTCATTGATTTATTCATTTATTCATTGATTCATTCATTAATTCATTCACTCACAGAGTTGGAAGGGACCTTAGAGGCCATCTAGTCCAACCCAGGGCTCAAGCAGGAGACCTATAACATTCCAGACAAGTGATGGCTATTGAGTTTCTCCTTAAAAACCTCCAATGATGGAGCAGCCACAATTTCCAAGGGCGGTTTGTTCCACTGGTTGGTTGTCGTGTTAAGAATTCTTTCCTCAGGATTTTGGTTGATTCTCTCCCTGATTAATTTCCATCCATTACTTCCTGTCCTGCCTACAGGTGTTTTGGTAAATAAATTGGTTCGTTCATTCATTCATTCATTCATTCATTCATTCATTCATCATGCATTCCTAGAGGTCTAATGTCAAAGTGCAAGCAGTGATTAAAATGTTGCTACGCATAAAGGTTAAAGAACTATTGATTGTTTTGTTTTCAAAGTTATGTACAGCTTCAGTCTGGTAATATACTCATTTATTATTTTAATTTACTCAATTGGAAGACACTCAGGGAAATGTATTAGAAGGCTGAACAGGAAGTAGAAAGGGAGGAAGAGAAGGAGAGAGAGGTAGAGGAGGGGTGAAGGGAAAGCAGGTGGGAGGACGAAAGAGAGAAAGAGGGAAGTGAAACACACCTGGGATAAACATAGATCCATCCTAAGATAAAATACAGGAAATAGTATAAGGGCACACTAGATGGACCAAGAGGTCCTTTTCTGCCGTCAATCTTCTATGTTTCTATATTTCTACCTTGTATGTAATATTGGAAGATGTATACAGTCTCAAAATGGGTGAACAGTGTGGTCGGGCGGTAGGAAAGGCAAGTAGGATGCTTGGCTGCATAGCTAGGGGTATAACAAGCAGGAAGAGGGAGATTGTGATCCCCTTATATAGAGCGCTGGTGAGACCACATTTGGAGTACTGTGTTCAGTTCTGGAGACCTCACCTACAAAAAGATATTGACAAAATTGAACGGGTCCAAAGACGGGCTACAAGAATGGTGGAAGGTCTTAAGTATAAAACGTATCAGGAAACACTTAATGAACTCAATCTGTATAGTCTGGAAGACAGAAGGAAAAGGGGGGACATGATCGAAACATTTAAATATGTTAAAGGGTTAAATAAGGTCCAGGAGGGAAGTGTTTTTAACAGGAAAGTGAACACAAGAACAAGGGGACACAATCTGAAGTTAGTTGGGGGAAAGATCAAAGGCAACATGAGAAAATATTATTTTACTGAAAGAGTAGTAGATCCTTGGAACAAACTTCCAGCAGACGTGGTTGGGAAATCCACAGTAACTGAATTTAAACATGCCTGGGATAAACATATATCCATCCTAAGATAAAATACAGGAAATAGTAAAAGGGCAGACTAGATGGACCAAGAGGTCTTTTTCTGCCGTCAGTCTTCTATGTTTCTATGTTTCTAAATTTGTATGTGAGAAGGTGGAGAAAAATTTAGAAAAATTGGGGGGGGGGGATGTTGCAGGACTGATTGTGTAGACGTGAAGGGGGGCACTGAACATCAGCTAACCAAGCTTTGCACGGTGGGATCTGGATCAAAATCAAGACCTGGCTAAATGAAATGGCACATTGTGATATGGAACTAAGACCTGAGACCTATTTATTGGGAAGTATTAACGGACATTATACCAAATCAAATCACCACCTTATCATCCACATATTAACTGCTGCAGGATTAACATTCGCACAAAATTGGAAAGACGAAAATCTCCCATTGGAAAATATGATCATTCATAAATTGATTGACGGTGCCGAAATGACTAGGCTCACATATGAATGACAAAATAGAGAAGAAAGAGACCTTTTTTTACTGCATGGGATAATTTTGTAAGTGGCTCAAAGACCCAACAAACCTTGACGGAACTCGAAAAGGTCTGTGGCTTGGAGGAGAAAAGCACTCAAAATCCCAAAGCTTTGAAGACACTGTAAAATCACAAGGTTGTGAGCTGGAGAGTGGGACTGAAAGTGAGGCGGTAGAAAAGGCCGTGTGTGGATTCTAGGTGGAGTTGCAGATGAAGCCACCAAAAGCCGAGCTCAACCCGAAGGAGGCCTTACAAGTCCCATCAGTTCTCGTAGAGGAGTAGCTCTGTAGCTCTGTAGGTGGGTGGGAGGATTCTCCCTTAATTTATGGGAAGGAAAGGTCAAAAGCAAAGAGACAGAGACTGACAGACCATTATATGAACAATGGCCAGGTATCAATTGCTCCTCTTGCTGAAAAAATGAATAAATAAATAAGGTGGATTTTTCAGCCTGTTGGAGAGAGACGTAAGACTTTAACCTTGGCTCTGCTATATAACCGGCACGAGTTTTATCGTTTGCACTTGCTGGGTTTCTTCCTATTAATGGCTGTCCTAGCAGCTACCATAAAACAGCTGTGCCCTTGCGTCTCAGCTTATGAGCTTTCCACTTCCACTGTCAGACGGCGTGAAGGCTAACGACACAATAGATGGTGGAGAAATCTAAGGCAGGACTTTCCTTTGAAAGGAGGACATCTTGCGGTCCAAATTCCTCAGTCTCCTCCGCTTCTAGGCGGTTCTAGGGGGGGTCACATTAAACTCACTCCAAACAAATCCAACTTCAACATACGCTCCAGTGGAGTTATCTTGGCGTAGGATGGCTTTAAAATCCGAATAAGGTCTCAAATCTCCATATTACTGATCACACGTTATGGGAGGTAGATACAGCTATAACTGCCGCCGTGCAGGGCAAATTATGGAAAAGACTAGCAAAGTACATCCAGGAACACCAACACCAGCGTACAAAACCTTCACCAGACCAATCCTTGAATACAGCTCATCTGTCTGGAAACCACACCACATTTCGGACATAAACACTCTAGAAAATGTCCAGAGATACTTTACCAGAAGAGCCCTCCACTCCTCCACTCGCAACAGAATAATCGACGCAACTAGACTCACATTCCTAGGTTTAGAAAGCTTAGAACTATGTCATCTTAAACAAGACCTAAGCATAGTCCATAAAATCATCTGCTACAATGTCCTTCCTTTCAACCACTACTTCAGCTTCAACAACAACACATGAGCACACAACAGATACAAACTTAAAGTAAACCACTCTAAACTCAACTGCAGGAAATACGACTTTAATATCCAAATAGTTGAGGCATGGAACTCACTACCTGACTCTGTAGTGTCATCACCTAACCCCCAAAACTTTACCCTTAGACTCTCCACTGTTGACCTCACCCGATTCCTAAGAGGTCAAAACAGCAAAAGAATTTACTCTGAAAAGCTAATGAATCAGTTCCCAACAAACGAACCAGCAAATGTGTAGAAAAATCTTTAAAACATCACCGGTTTACAGAGTCAGCCTTTTGCCCCCAACAACCTGGGCCCTTCTTTGACTCACCCCGGAAGGACGTAAGGCTGAGTCAACCTAGAGCTGGTCAGGATCGAACTGCCAAACTGCTGGCAGCCGGCAGTCAGCAGAAGTATCCTGCAGTACTGCATTCTAACCACTGCGCCACCATGGCTCTTGACTGATGGCATTGCAAAACTGACTAGATCCTATATGACTAGATTACGGTTGCAACACCATCGTTTTTATATTTCACAAGCCTTGTGCCCATATTTTAATCCAAGCAACAATTTGCAAAAAATTACCTCTGAAATTACAGATGAGTCTGTTTCTGATGCCTCATTTGCATCATTTGCCCAAGATATAATGGACTGGGTTTTTTGTATTATTTAATATAAATTGGATGCAATTTGGGCAAATGGATGGGATTGAACAATGCAAATGATATAAACTGTATCAATTATGAAGTCTAATCTCAGGCTGACAGGCATTTGGGTTTAATGGATTGCTCTTCCCTGCCAAAGGTCCTTAGATTAACATTTTGGCTGCATCCTTCTCCCAATCTCCACCTGTCAGCTATGGCGTGACAGTCCTTAAATGCACGTCTCACACGTATTTAGACGGGTGCCAATCCTGTAGTTTCACGGCTAACATTTGCATGAGGAGGAGACGCGTTTTCTCTCTGTGCACAATTTGCACTGAATTGGAGCAATCAGCGGTTTACACGAAGAGTCTTGCAGGGCTGATATTGCATAAACAGCACAATAAAGACAGCTCTACTTATGAACTTTTCTAGATAAGAATCGGGTGGTCAAGATTTCTTTTGCCTCTTCTCAAGAACAATTTCCCACTTACACACCCAAGCCTCCAAAACTGTAACCTGAAAAGGCAGGGAGAAGCCTCCGTGGGGCCTCTCTAGGAATCTCCCGGGAGGAAACTGGGCCGGAGAAGGCGGGGAGAACCCTCCGTGGGGCCTCTCTAGGAATCTCCTGGGTGGAAACTGGGCCGGAGAAGGCGGGGAGAAGCCTCCGTGGGGCCTCTCTAGGAATCTCCCAGGAGGAAACAGGACCAGAAAAGGCAGGGAGAAGCCTCCGTGGGGCCTCTCTAGGAATCTCCTGGGTGGAAACTGGGCCGGAGAAAGCGGGGAGAAGCCTCCGTGGGGCCTCTCTAGGAATCTCCTGGGTGGAAACTGGGCCGGAGAAGGCGGGGAGAAGCCTCCGTGGGGCCTCTCTAGGAATCTCCTGGGCGAACACTGGGCTGGAAAAGGCGGGGAGAAGCCTCCGTGGGGCCTCTCTAGGAATCTCCTGGAAGGAAACAAGGCTGGAAAAGGCAGAGAGAAGCCTGTTGTGCTGTATTTTACACTTTGGAGCTCCAGGAAGCTTCCCTGAACCTCCCAAAGTGCAAAAAGCGACTCAAACTGGGGGTTGGACTAGAAGATCTCCAAGGTCCCTTCCATCACTATTCTCATTGAAATAAGAACTCCAGTAATCCATTCTTTGGATCGCAATTAATTTTAATCTCTTTCACATGGGTCTAATGGAACGCACTTCCAAGGGGCCAGACAATCCTGCAAAAAGGCACCTCAAAGTCACACTATCAAGACTGATAATTATTGCAGGGCAGCTATGATAAAACGAGGGCTTAAAAAGCAGGAATGAGTTAAGTAAGAATGGAAGGAATGGACTGACGCACCACAGCATAGTTTTGAAAAACAGCAAACAGCCAAGAGGAATTTAGATAGCTAATAGCACTTTGAATTCAAATGAAGGCAAAGAATAACATCTGAAATCCGGATGGTAGTATTTGAAAAGGAGGTAGCGCAGGATGAATGACATGTACCAGAATAAATTGGATAAGTAATTGGGAAAATTGGATTAAGAATTTGGCATTTGATATTATATTGTATTGTATTTTAATTTGAAGTAATGTATGTGAATTTGAATCTGTAAGGTGTGGAAAAACAATAAAACAATAAAACAATAAAAATGTATAACCCCCCCCCCCAAAAAAAATATATTTTATTGTTCATAAATTTAGTTATTTGGTTTTTTTAAAAAAAAACCATGGCAATGCTGGAAAAGTATATGTTGCTACTTTGTTTTGACCTTTGTAAGTTTTTATAATGTTTTTATAACTTTGGTAATGTTATTGTCCAAAGGCTTTAATTGTCCCCTGCTATGGGCTTTGCTGAAAGTAATTATCATCTTTGTTGTTATTAAATCACGGGGCGCTATTGCTTTTGTCTTCCTGTAAGATAGGAGTCAACCTATTGAGTTCCCGAGCAGATGCAATAAAGCTGTCAGAGTTTGGAAGATTTGGGCTGTCATCCAACGTTCTAGAGTTTGAAGTATCCTCCCTGTCGAGAAGTTTAAGAAGCTCCCCTTTTAATGCTACCTTGTCATGTGCTACTACTGTGAGTTTCTGCTAGAGATAACTGTCAGAAAAACTCCCAGTAAATGCCAACGTTTGCGGAAAGCCAACTGTGTGTGTGTGGGGGGGATATGTCTGCACAATCTTTACACAGAATCTGTGAAGCCCTCCCACCCCCATCCCTCTTCTGGGGAGTAATAGTTCACATTTCAGGAGAAGGAAGGAGATAATCCTCCACTCAGAAACTTTAAACACTGTTTACACCGTGGTCTTACTAGGCTTAGCCATCCTGGGTGATACTTCATTGCAGTGCCATATAAAGTAGAAGGCAGAATGCAAAGCAAGCTCATGCTGAGTCCTTGGGTGTGAACTGCCATGTGATTGGGCCAGAGCATTATAAGATGCAAAGCAACCTCACCATTCCTTCTTGGTCGTGTTGGTCTGTTGGTTGGTTGCTTTTTAATGGTGGTGGTTGGAACAGTTTGAATGAATGAATGAATGAATGAATGGACGGACGGACGGACGGACGGACGGACGGACGGACGGACGGACAGACAGACAGACAACAACAAGCAGAATACAGTTCATGTGTTTTAAAGCAGCCGTGTGAACCTAGAACCAAAAATAGTTAAAACTTGTTGAAAACAGCAAATTAATAGGGTCAGAATTTTTCCAATTTCTTGGGAAACAGTTTAAAAAAACAGAACTTTCCCCCCAAAAAGAATCCAGAAAATTTGCATCTTCACTCTGGGAAAATGAAGCATAATGCACATGGAGCTAAGATTTGATCCAAATCGATTTTTGATTAAATTGATCTTAAGAATAGGGTCATTTTCACCTCCATCTAAATTTCTACAGCACTGAATGAGAATCATGCAACACAATAAGTTTATTTATTTTATTAATGTTGTTAATTGGATGTGTATGCTGCCCCTCTCAGAGGCCTCGTTATGGCTTGTTTGAGGATGCGCCTCCTTTGAAGATGCCACAACTGATGCCACTGCAGAAGGCGGGTGCTAAAAACAATGCCAGCCAATAGAAAGGCTTTAAAAGTTCTGGCCCAACTTTTCTATTTCTTATTCTGACTCTTCTTAAGCAGGGGTCAGAATGACAGACTCTTGAAAATTGTTTTTCCAAGAACAGGGATTACAGTCAACAGCCACTTCAGCTTCTGTGTGACAGCTTCCTTTATCCTCCAGAAGGAGCCGGAGCCTGCCACTCTTTAATCTCAAATAATCTCAAAGCAATAAAAATAAAGTAGGGCGACCAGCTGTGGTCTCATCTGAATCTAACCTTCTAAATTATTGGCCAGTGTATCGGGCCTCTTTTGGCTGTTGTTGCACCTGTGGAGAAAAGTAGGAGGGCAATTTTTGTGAAAAAGGAAGATTTACAGAGAAAAAGATTATGAAATAGGGCACGCCAGAAAGGAAGAACTCTCCAAGCTTTTCGACGATGATGTCAAACTTTTCAACACCACTGATAACACAGCTACTCTCCAGAAAGGCCTTTTATCTTACGATGGATCTATGTTTATCCCAGGCATGTTTAAATCCAGTTGCTGTGGATTTACCAGCCACGTCTGCTGGAAGTTTGTTCCAAGCATTTACTACTCTTTCCGTCAAATCATATTTTCTCCCGTTGCTTCTGATCTTTCCCCAACTAACTTCAGATGGTGCCCCCTTGTTCTTGTGTTCACTTTCCTATTAAAAACACTTCCCTCCTGAACCTTATTTAACCCTTTCACATATTTAAATGTTTTGATCATGTCCCCCCTTTCCCTTCTGTCCTCCAGACTCTACAGATTGAGTCCATGGAGTCTTTCCTGATGTTTTTTAGATTTTAATTATTTTTTAAATTTCAATAATTTTTAGATTTTTGATGATTTTTAGATTTTTGATTGTTTTAATGGGGGGGGGCAGAAGGAGGCCTCTGGACGAGCCGCCTCCTTGACTTTGTGTCTGAATGGTCCAACATCTGGCAACTCCAAATCTCAATCAAGAAATATCTGAAATATCTCCCCCGGGCCTATACAATTTATGTATGGCATGCTTGTATGTATGTCTGCTTAATAATGGGGTTTTTTAAATATTTTAAATTGTAAATTATTAGATTTGTCATGAACTGTTTTTTATTGTGTTGTGAGCCGCCCCGAGTCTACGGAGAGGGGCGGCATACAAATCTAATAAATAAAATAAATAAATAAGAAATGCTCCACCCTACACATTGGCAAAAAGAATCACAACACCAAATACAAGCTGAATAAACAAGACCTTATAAAGACAGGAGATGAGACTTGGGCTGATCCCCAGACTCCAGAGAGCAAAGGTCGATCAATGCAGGGGCGCCCTCACCCTCCCCGTTCTCCTTTCAGCCCCAACATTCAAAACTCAGCAATTGGCGAAACAAATCTTGGGCCCACGTGGCAGCAGCGTTCCTGCCCTTAGCACCCAGGTAACGTATCACAGTACGCACCTCACGCTTGGAGGGAAAGGGACTGAGGACGCTCATCTCCATCCTTCCCCACAATGCCACTCACTAACCGACTGACCCCTGGCACTGCCCCTTCTTTTCCGCTGGCTTCCCACTACACCACAGTTAAGATAGCAGAGAGCAGCTTATTTCCCTTCCTACGTACAAGTCAGTAATGGCGTCTTTTGTGCCTTCCAAGCTATGGAGCAGCCTTCTTGCACTGTGGACCGTGGAGGGTCCTGCAGCAAAACGAGAGATTGATGTTTGCATGGGTTGTTTTCTTTCTTTTCACAGCGGAAGGAAAACAAACAGAGTCTTCGGAGAGGGGCGGCATACAAATCCAAATAATAAATAATAAATAAATAAACAAAAGCAAGCAAAAAGGCAACTAGCAACCACACTAAAGAAGCCCAACTGCCAATCAACTTGCAAACAGAACGCAGACTTCAGGGTGGAGATATTGCGGTGCCTTTAGACTGTTAAGTTCCCTTCCACCTTTTTTTCTAAAATAAATTCTCACCTGTATCTCAGCAAAACCTACAGAATGGGCCTTCTCCGGGTCCCATCAACTAAACAATGTCGGTTGGCAGACCCCAGGGGAAGAGCCTTCTCTGTGGCGGCCCCGACTCTCTGGAACCAACTCCCCCCAGAGATTAGAACTGCCCCTACTCTCCCTGCCTTCCGTAAACTCCTTAAAACCCACCTTTGCAGTCAGGCATGGGGGAACTGAAACACTTCCCCCAGGCATGTACAATTTATGCATGGTATGTTTGTGTGTGTGTTTGCTTAGTAAATGGGGTTTTTAAAATATTTTAAATTATATTTAGATTTGTCATGAATTGTTGTATCCTGCTGTGAGCCGCCCCGAGTCTGCGGAGAGGGGCGGCATACAAATCTAAATAATAAATAAATAAATAAATAATAATAAATAAATCTGAAATCAGCTGGTAGAGTATTCTAAAAATAACAACATCCATAGAAGTTCTTAATTTTTTTTAAAAAAAAATTTCTATGTTGGAGGCAACCCAAAGACATTGGATAGGAGATGGGGGGCAAGAGCTGTTAGAAGCAGAAGAAGGCCTTTGGACTTCAGAACAACAGCAGAAGGAGCAAAAGAAGATGTTTAAACCATACTGGGCATTTTATCTGCCTGGGCTAGATCATTGTTGATGTATGGTGGGGTGGAGGGTATCCAAGTATCCCCAGTGCCATAAAGCTGCCTTCTGCAATGGACTGGTGGCGATTTTTGTCAATGCTGGTGATGTTCAAGTAGTGCTCCAGATGTTTTGGGATTGTACCTAAGACACCTATTACTATTGGAACTACACACACTTGCCACAATTGTTCTGTTTCCATTTGCAAGTCATTGTATTTTGTTATCTTCTCCAGCTGTTTTCCTATTCTGCTGCTTCTGAGTGCTGCCACATCCATCATCCAGACGTTTATCAGGGCCCACAGCAATGGGACGAATGCAAAACTTTAGACATACATTACTTGAACTGTCAGTAGGGCCTGGATAAATTTTGCGTTTCTTCAGACAAATTGCGTAGCTGCAGCCGTGTTTCGAAATGGCGCCTGTAAGTGATGGACGTTACAAGCAGCGAGTCGTCATTGAATTTCTCATTGCAGAGAAAGAAACTGTTGGGAACATTCACAAACGTTTGTGTCCAGTTGAGGGAGAATCTGCAGTTGACAGAAGGACGGTGAGTTGCTGGGCCACCCCCAGTCACATGATCATCAAGCCACTCCCACCTGGTCAATGTCCAGCAAGCCACACCCACAAAATAAGCCACGCCCACAATAAAAAGAGGTAGTAAAATAAAATTGTAGCCCTTCACTGCACCGCACCACATCCTGGAATACCAGGGAACTGCCAGAAGACTGGAAACGCGCTGATGTGCTTCCCATCTTCAAAAAAGGAGAAAAAAACAGACCCAGGGAACTACAGCCAAATCAGTCTGAAATCAACACCCAGGAATATGTATTGGGGAGGGAAAAAAACATCTTCCAACACCTAGAAACAAGTAAAGTCATAACTAGCAACCAGTACAGGTTTGTTAAAAACAGATTATGCCAAACCAATCTTAGATGCAGGCAGCTCATTGAAAACCTTTATCTTGTTTTATGAATTCCAGAAGAAATCCGAGACTGTTCAGTAGGGCAAAGCACAAACTGTTTGTTTATTTTGTCAAAGGCTTTTCAAGCATCTCATGATAAAAATCAGCCATTGATCTCTGTTTTATCCCGAGTCCTATTAAATCTACAACTCACATAATGTTGTCGGCTGCTTCCTGGGCGCCTATAAGCTCCGCTTGATCATTCTTAATAACGAGTGATATCATTCGCTGTAATCTCTTCGCCGAAACCGCTGTTAAGATCTTTGCATGAGCATCAATCAATGGGAACAAAGAACCTCACAGAAGCTTAGCTTAGTGCATATATATATTCAAGTCCCAGTGCGGGCATGGCTAGTTGATGAGGCCAAAATAAGGCCGAAATAGATCTATCCTAGTCTCCTTTAATTTTCAAATTCAGCAAAAAAGCATGTGTCACATACAGATAGAATTGTCGGCTATCAATAAAAATTAATTGCCTTGGAAATGGCCCTGGGTTGGGCCGAGAGGCAAATAAGGAGCTGTGATGTTCCTTCAATACACCAGGGTGATTCGACACAAAAATATGTAACCCTTCCCTGGTGCAGAGCTGAAGGGATTGGATACTGTAGCCTAGAGGGTAATTCTCTGCCTTACAAGGCAAAGGTTGCAGGTTCAAGTCCCAGTGGGTATGGCTAGCTGATAAGGCCAAAATAAGGCCGAAATAGATCTATCCTAGTCCCCCTTAAATTTCAAATTCAGCAAAAAAACATGTGATATATACATACACACACAGGGAGTCCCAAAAAATGTACACACATTTTAAATAATCGTAAACTTGGTATTTATTATAATTTTATTATTTCAAAAATGTAAAAATATTTACAAGTATCATTTTATTGTTTTTTTCCACTGCATTTTGACTAATTCGAAATAATTGTAAATAGCCAATAATTAAACTTTTTGTGTTTATTTTGCAGATTCAATCCCTGAACACAATAATGACAGCCAGATTAACCTTTGAAAACAAAAAAAGAACAAGAAAAAACAAGAAAAAAACCCCAATAAAATAATAAAATACTTGTAAATATTTTACATTTTTGAAATAATAAAATTATAATTAAACACCAAATGTATAATGTGTATGTGTATATATATATTCTCAATTTCTATGCCACCCAAGGACTCAGGGAGGCTCAGAATAATAATAAAAATACAATATAAATATATACAAAGCGATAAAAACAAGTCAAACAATATCTGAAACTAAAACATTATCTAAAATTAAAACCCCATTAAAAAGTTATTTTAAAAGGCCCTTCACCTCCTCTCCCATTGGCTGAATGCTCTGCCAGTCAAGCAGCCCACGGGATTCATGCATAAATTCTTCATCTAATGTTCTTTCCACCACAATGGGGAGCAGCCATTTCCCCGTCTTAAACCTGTGACTTGTTTCCAACTAACGTTTGGCCTTTGGACCCAAAAATAACCAGAGTTTTTGTCTATCACGTCCACCTTTTAAGCTACGGGATCCCCTCAAAAGTATTACAAATCATGCACATAAAGGAAAGGAAAAACTTACCAGATATACTGTTTACAAAGAATAATTTTATTCATACAAAGGCTGTAATAGTTAACTCCAAGTTAAATTGTGTTCTTGCAAATAATTGTGGTTTTTTTAATCGAACGGTAATTATACATATTAAGGCAAAGTGTGTGGAGTGTTTAACCTGTGGACCTTCTCGCTTGATGCTCCAACAATGGTCAGCCATCCTACGTCCATCCCATCGACCTTGATCCCCTGCCTCCACGACCTTCTAATCTCGGTGGAATTGCTCACCCGGCTCATCACTGGATGCACCAAGACTTTCCAGGAAGTTAGCAAGAGGGAGATGTCAAAAAACGCAATGTGATGCTCATGTTGCCCAATTAACTATATTATATATATAAGGTGTAGAGAAAAAACTTGACGTGGTAGAAGAAAACTAACTACAGTTTTGAAACCAGCATGCTAGCACTGATTTTATTTATTTTATTTATTTTATTTATTTTATTTATTTTATTTATTTTATTTATTTTATTTATTTTATTTATTTTATTTATTTTATTTATTTTATTTATTTTATTTATTTTATTTATTTTATTTATTTTATTTATTATCTATTTGATTGATTGATTGATTGATTTTATTTTTATGCCGCCCTTCTCCTTAGACTCAGGGTGACTTACAACATGTTAGCAATAGCACTTTTTAAAAACAGAGCCAGCCTATGGCGCCCACAATCCGGGTCCTCATTTGACCCACCTCGGAAGGATGGAAGGCTGAGTCAACCTGGAGCAGGTGATGAGATTTGAACCGCTGACCTAAAGATCTACAGTCAGCTTCAGTGGCCTGCAGTACATCACTCTACCTGCTGCGCCACCCCGGCTGATGATGTTAGCTAGTTTGGTCCTCCTCCTCCCTCCTCCTCCCTCCTCTCCCTCCCTCATCCTTCCTCCTCCTCTTATTCTTCCTCCTCTTATTCTTCCTCCTCCTCCCCCTCCCTCCTTCTCCTTTTCCTCCTCCTCCTCCCTCCTCCTCCTCCTCCTCCCTCCTCTTCCTCCTCCTCCCCCTCCCCCCTCCTCCTTTTCCTCCTCCTCCTCCCTCCTCCTCCTCCTCCTCCCTCCTCCTCCTCTTCCTCCTCCTCCCCCTCCCCCCTCCTCCTCCCCCTCCCTCCTCCTCCTCCTCGCAAACTCCCTCCCCTTCTAGCACTGACGGTGTTACCTGGCTGTGTAAGAAAGCAACCCAGCTCTGAGAGCCCCAGGGATCCCTCAGATCAGCCGGGTGGATCTCCCGTATGGGATGAGGACACGGGATCACATGCAGTCTGCTGTAAATTCAGAAAGAGCTTTGCTTGCTCGCCTGCCGTCTTATTAATTTGAGCACGTCGGGCTATTGACATTTCCTTTCCCCCGTTTGATTTGGCTATCATGTTGTATATTTTATGACTTTGGCTGGACTTTTATAGCATTGACTGAATAAACATCCCTGATTCTGCTACACAAACGTCTCTGTCCTGTGTTAACCTCCCCTCACCTGACTCTCAGCCTTGAGCGCTGTTAAACTGGGCTAAACATTATCCGAACATGTTGATGTTTTCAGATTTAACTGGGGATCTGGCTGAACATCTCAGACGTATTAAGGGCCATCAGATTCGAACCTGCAAACGTTCTCCACCAACAGGCCCTTTCTGCTGTTCCTCAAGAGAAATCCAAGCAGTTAAGCAGCCCAATGTGTCCGGATGATGGATGAACAATGAAAAACTCTGCCTTCCTCCATGGTCCGTTCCTTAAAATAACACGGTTCCTTTGCAGGGGGGAAAAAAATCGTTTTTATCATAACTGCATGTCCATAATTTCCGTGACTTCAGAATTAATATAGTCACGATGCAGGCAACCAATCCCAAGGCCATGTAAGTATTGAGTACACTACATCCATCAAAATCTATTCTCCCATTGTGTCCAAAAAACTATTTCCGCTCCAACTTTCATAAAAATAACAGTGCTTATTTTTAAAAAGTTTGTTTTGAAAATAGTTTAAGCTACAAATGTCAGAGACTAAGCATTGAAACCAGTGATGGGCTCCTACAGGTACGGTCAGGTACGCAGAACCGGTAGAAAAATTTGGAATTTTCTTTCTTTTTCCCCCTTCTGGGCTCTGGGAAGGTTTTTCCTATCGCAGTCAATGAGGCTGAATGTGTATCATTTTAGAAGAGCTGTGTGTGTGTACATACACACACAGTTTATATAGTAGGTAATGTTTAATTTTGTGTACCTGTGTGTAATATGTATGTACACATATGGCTTATAAACATAGAATTAAATAGTATATTTTGGGTGATCAGTCATAGTAAATAGAGAGGGAAATTGCCTCTCTTGGAGGTGAGGAGAGGCCAGGCACCCAAACCCAAACTCTTGATGTGAGTGACGTCAAGTTGGCCACCTTTAAGCCAGTCACGTGACCTTTAAGCCACCCCCGGGTCACATGATCGTCAAGCCACTCCCACCTGGTCACATGGCCGACAAGCCACACCCACAAAATAAGCCACGCCCACAGTGTGATAGTAAAAATTTTGCAGCTCTTCCCTGATTAAAACATCTCTGTGTGTAAACAGGCAAAAAAATTACTGGAATATAATTGTACCATGCTTAATCAAATAACTAATTAATTAATGTCATTGGCTTCGTGTTATCCAAATTCACAAAGGAAGGTGCCTAGGAACCTCTGCCAAATGTTTTTCTCTGCTGTATAAGTAGCCGAATGTTGCCATTTTCTGATCGGTTTTCTGGTGATGCCCATGCGCGAATGGAAGGAATGAAGTCCGCTAAGAGGACAATTTCTATTGTAGGGAACACCTCCTGGTCTTTCAATTAGTTCCCAAAGATCAGCCGGTCAGTCTTTCCAAAATTTCAATGAATAGCAGATCCACAGGGTTGACTGACCTTTCATAGAATCCTCAAGTCAAAAAGAAACATTTTGACTGTTCAATCCAATCTCTTGGCTGGTTGCAAGAATGAAGATTTAAGTATGAAGAAAGAGAAGGACTTCCTGCTTTGGGTGGAAGGCACTCAAGGAAGGGAAGGTCACATCTTTCTACGTTTTGTTATTTCCACTATTCGGCTACAAAGGCATTTTCTAAGAATCCATCAGAATCAGCCTTCCAGTAAATTAAGAGCCCATGATGTAGGCTCTGGAACAAGCCTTGATGTCTTTCCATATGATGTCCATCTCACTATCCATTGTTTTTCCCTGAAGGTTAAACAGGTCTTAGTCTCTGACCCTAAAACTTGGTTTCTGTTGTGAGTGGTCCAGTCTGAGAGTGAGAGTGAAGGGGATTTGGAGACTGGGGAACCACCAGAGACTGTAGAGCCCCCAGTTACGATACTGTCTGAGTCAGAGGATGATGGGGATTTTGAGGATCAGGACCCCCTATTAGATGCAAGGGTAAGGAGGATGAGGTCTATGCACAAATATCTCACAAGAAGGGGTCTTGGCATTAAATAGATCTATGGGACATTTGGCCACATCTTGGCAGCATATAAGGACAGGCTGATGGGAAAGGGTGTGTGGCAAACAACGTTCGCCATCATGGAGGAAGGTGCCTCGGAGCTGAGAGACTTCTGCTTTCCACAGACTTCGGTTCCTGCCTGTTGCATGAGCTGTTAAACTCTCTGGACTGTGGGTGTAGTTGAAAACCAGAAACACATCATTAGCAGAGATTTATGACTCTATCTGGCTGGCATCCTGGACTTTTTACTCATCCACAAAGTTGAAGAACATCAAAATTTAAACCAAACTTTATGGATAAGCTAACCGATCGATCACACCCTCCTCTCACGCGTGAAGCCAACCAACATGTCCACCACCTTCAACCAGCCCGGTTGTCTTTCATAGGTTTTAGGGGAAATGCCACATTTTAACTCAAGCCAAACAATTCTTGGTTGAAGACTATTGACAGCTTTATGGAAGTTAAAAATCTAGAATGAGTTGGCTGCTGAACAAAATGAAATATACAGTATGAATATTTACTGGTGAATAAGAGAAAAAAAACAAGTATTCCATTTGGCATTCACTCCTTCCATCTCCCTCCTCAAATGCTAGTGGCAGAAGCCTTTCCTCTCTCCAAAATACCCTCAGCCCTATTCATAAGAGCCAACAGTATATTTCTATGCCCCTTTGCAAAAAGATCAGGGGCTCAGATATTTTGCTGAGAATGTTCAAAAAAAAAAAGTCTTTAGCTCACTTATAGCACTTAGAACTCTAAATAAAGTGTTTCAAGACAGCTTCTGGAGTGAAGAGAGGAACTTGCAGATTTATGCCGGTTGCTATCTCTGTCTCTAAGCTAAAATCGCGTCGTTGAGTCTATTTAAAACTTGAAGTGCATCTCTAGAAGATGTGCAAATCTCTGCAAGAGGAAAAGCAGGGAGAACTTAAAGAAATATCCGTTAACTCCTGCGAGCCACATTTCTGAACTGATGCCAATTTCCTATATTAGTGCCATTCTAATTTTACAGATTTATCATTGATTTCGTTGTGTATATTGTCTTCTCCGAGTGGATGGACAATATCCAAAATGTCAAACATTTGAATGAATGAATTTTAAAGTGAAATGACAGTGGAGTCTAGCACTATAGACATGACTAAGAACGTATTTGTTCCATTGTTGAATTGTTCTTGATGACGGGAGATATCTGCTCCCTTCTAGGTTGGATCCCACCTTAACAAGCTTCCACCGATTCCGTCTTGTCCTGATTCAGGTGCTTTGGAGAATAAGATTGATTGATTGATTGATTTGTTTGTTTGTTTATTTATTTATTAAATTTGTGTGCCGCCCCTCTCCATAGACTCGGGGCAGCTCACAACAATAACAAAGACAATGTAAGAACAAATCTAATAATTTAAAAAACACTAAAAACCCCATTATTAAAAGCAAACATACACACAAACATTCCATGTATAAACTGTATAGGCCCGGGGGAGATGTCTCAGTTCCCCCATGCCTGACGGCAGAGGTGGGTTTTAAGGAGTTTACAAAAGGCAAGGAGGGTGGGGGCAGTTCTAATCCCCAGGGGGAGCTAGTTCCAGAGGGCCGGGGCCGCCACAGAGAAGGCTCTTCCCCTGGGTCCCGCCAAACGACATTCTTTAGTTGACGGGACCTGGAGAAGGCCCACTCTGTGGGACCTAACCGGTCGCTGGGATTTGTGCAGCAGAAGGCGGTCCCGGAGAGATTCTGGTCCGATGCCATGAAGGGCTTTATAGGTCATAACCAACACTTTGAATTGTGACCGGAAACTGATCGGCAACCAATGCAGACTGCAGAGTGTTGGTGTAACATGGGCATACTTGGGAAAGCCCATGATTGCTCTCGCAGCTGCATTCTGCACGATCTGAAGTTTCCGAACACTTTTCAAAGGTAGCCCCATGTAGAGAGCGTTACAGTAGTCGAGCCTTGAGGTGATAAGGGCATGAGTGATTTGTATGCCACCCCAAGTCTGCAGAGAGGGGTGGCATACAAATCTAATACATCATCATCATCATCATCATCATCATCATCATTATTATTATTAAGTTGAGCCACTTTTCACTGTGACGGCCCCATTTATAGGAAATTAATATTGCTTGAAAGGCTAAAGTTAAAGCTAGAATGTTATAGCTATTCTTCCGCTTACTCTGAAGATGTAGTAGGCCTTCCAAACTGTAATAACATCCTCAGGGCAGAGTATTAGCCACAAGGAAAATGAGATTTTTGTCCAAGCTTTGTCCAAGACTACCAAGCATCCATCAAAATGTAGTTGGCAGATCAAATGATGTAAAATAGAACAAGTGGCAACAATTAAGGTCACTGGACCTAATTTTTCCAGATCTCGTAAAGTCTACTTTCTATTTCTTTTTAGATTTATCATTTCAGAGTTATATTATTCCGTCTTTATAACTGAGCACATTTTCTCTTTTCTAGCTTTTCAAAATAATTTCGAAATTAATCTTACATAATAAAAACTCCGGCACTCCAGTGTTTCCTTTTATTGTTGTATTTTATCTTCCTTAGTCTCATCAGAAATATTTCATGTTTGGGGTTGTTGTTCTCCCTCACGCATGGAAGCTGTTGGACTAGTCGTTCTCATAGTGACTACGTTGATGTGGAAGATATTCTTGTTTTATACCAGCCAACATAGTAGATTATGGTCCATGAGTTTTAATGAAGTAAAATAGAACAAATGGTAACAATTAAGGTAACTGGACCATCCTAGCTTTGGTTAATTTCTGCCAACCTGCCTTCCATTGAGGACCTCTACACTGCACGAGTCAAAAAGATATTGACTGACCCCTCACATCCTGGACATAAACTGCTTCAACTCCTACCCTCAAAACGACGCTACAGAGCCCTGCTGCACACCAAGACAACTAGACACAAGGACAGTATTGTTTCCCAAATGCCATCACTCTGCTAAACAAATAATCCCCTCAACACTGTCAAACTATTCATTAAGTCTGCACCACTATTTCTACTAGTTTTTTTCTCGTCCTTCCTATCACCCATCTCCTCCTACTTAGGACTGCAGGATTGTCACTTGTTGCTTGTATCCTTAAGATTTCTATTGATATTGTTTGTTTCCTCATTGCTTATTTGACCCCTATGACAATCCTTAAGTGTTGGACCTCCTGATTCTTGACCAAAGTCTCTTTTCTTTTATGTACGTTGAGAGCATCTGCACCAAAGACAAATTCCTTGTGTGTCCAGTCACACTTGGTCAATAAAGAAAATTCAACTCAACTCAACTCTACTCTACTGTTCTGTTCAGTTCTATTCTAATTTCTCCTCTCCTCTATTCCATTATTCTATTCTATTTCTATTCTATTCTATTTCTATTCTATTCTAATTTCTACTCTACTCTATTCCATTATTCTATTATATTTTATTCCATTCCATTCTATTCTCTATTCTGTTCTATTCTCTACTCTATTCTTTCCATTGAAAATACATGGACCCTGAGGAACCAATAGGCACCCTTTCAGATACATCTAAGTGAACTTGAGATTGTTGTTTATATGTGTCTAATCACTAAGAAAAAAGCAGACCAATCCACGTAGATAATATTTTATTCATTTCAAAAATATGATGCTGCATTTTCTTGGGTGACCATAATCACCTATTTCTTCTATGAAAATGGCAACTCGTGGATTTTATTTCTATGGGCTTTTCTCTCTTGTCTTCCCGCCTTCCGTGGTCAGTAAAATGAGGACCCAGATTGATGGGGGCAAGACAGAAGTGGACTCTGTGAACCGCTTGGAGAGGGCTGGAACACATGGAGAAGCGGAATGTACGTCTAGGGGCTATTGCTATTCAGAAAGTCCGTTTAATTCAGAGATTCAATGAAATCAGCTATGAAGCAAGTTTCCTTCCATTTGCATACAGCTCTAAAGCCCCTTTTTCCTTTCGCTGGGTCTCTATCGACCACAGATAGCTGACTAATGTAAATGCAAAATTTCCCACGCAGATTAATTCATCTCTTTCGTTCCTGCCCCCCTCCCTCTGTCCTTTATGTAGTAACACAGTTACAACATTTAAGGATCAAACAGACAATTATATGCTTTTATTTTATGATTCTCATAAGGGCTAATTAATTGAATATTGCAAACTATGTAAATCTTTCATTTAAGGACAAAAGCGGGGCAAAATAAAATCTTGCAGTGCTTAATTATTAATCCCCTCCCATCACTGCTGAGCCTGCTGTAATTAGAGAAAATGAGATAGTAGGGGGCGAAGAAGAACAACAACCAACCAACAATAATTTCTTCTAGTTTACTAGTTCTTGTTCACACGGCAATGCCTCAACTGCACAACCAGAGAAAAGCCCCCTTGAAGGAGAACATATATTCCAATTAAAAAAGCTTTATTCTATCTTTTAGGGATACGTACATTTCTGCAAATGCTCTTTCGGAAGGGAGGAAGGGAGGAAAACGGGATGGAAGAGGAAATTAAGTTAAAAGAAGAAAGGAAGAAAAATCACCTATGCTTTCATTTTACTAAGGTCAGAAGGGGGACTTGCGAAATATATTGGCTAAGCAAAAAAAGAAAAGAAAATCCTATTGGAAAGCACTAAGCATTTAGGAACCGAATCGATGGCTGGATGAAAAGTGGGTCCATTAAAACCAGCGTTTTTGTCACCAACTGTGGCTTGACTGATTCCTGCAACTGCTCACAGGAGGGTTGGGGGTTTAAAAGAATTCGGCCACAGATCCCATTAAGCAGAAAATTAATACATTTTGTCCAATGTCTGGAGCCTCAGCAACCTTTGGAACCCGGGGCTTTAAAAATGCAAGAGCTGCCGGTTAGTTCGGATTGATTTAAAGTCAGGTGGACCTTCTTTCATCTTTGGAATGTCCTTCACCTTTGGACAGACCAGGAGTGTATGGTTTTATGGTCATTTCAGAAGGCAGATTAACCTCTGAAGCGGGGGGGGGGGGTGTCCCCAAATATGGCAGCTTTAAGACTTGTGGACTTCAACGCCCAGAATTCCTCTCCCGACGTAGGAAAATGAAGTCCGCAATCCTTAAAGGTTCCAAAGTTGGATACACCTGCTCCAAGCTGTTCACTCTACAGCCGATTTATCAATATTTGGTTTGGAAGGAAAAACAAAAGAAAACCAGATGTGCAGTCTACTGGAATTGAATACCCACATCAGGGGATAATTTTTTCCCTTCTTTGCCAGAATTGATATACAATGGTACCTCTACCTACAAACACCTCTACTTATGCCTCTACCTACAAAACTGTAACCGGAAAAGGCAGGGAGAAGCCTCCGTGGGGCCTTTCTAGGAATCTTCTGGGAGGAAACAGGGCTGGAAAAGGCAGGGAGAAGCCTCTGTAGGGCCTCTCTAGGAATTGCCTGCGCGGAAACAGGGCCAGAAAAGGAGGGAGAAGCCTCTGTGGGGCCTCTCTAGGAATCTCCTGGGAGGAAACAGGGCCAGAAAAGGCAGGGAGAAGCCTCTGTGGGGCCTCTGTAGAAACTCCTGGGAGGAAACAGGGCCAGAAAAGGCAGGGAGAAGCCACTGTGGGGCCTTTCTAGGAATCTCCTGGGAGGAAACAGGGCTGGAAAAGGCAGGGAGAAGCCTCCGTAGGGCCTCTCTAGGAATTTCCTGGGAGGAAACAGGGCCAGGAAAGGAGAGAGAAGCCTCTGTGGGGCCTCTCTAGGAATCTCCTGGGAGGAAACAGGGCCAGAAAAGGCAGGGAGAAGCCTCTGTGGGGCCTCTGTAGGAATCTCTTGGGAGGAAACAGGGCCTCCACCCTCCCTGTGGTTTCCCCAATCGCACACCTGATTTGCTTTTACATTGATTCCTATGGGGAAAATTGCTTCTTTTTACAAACTTTTCTACTTATGTACCTGGTCATGGAACAAATTAAGTTCGTAAGTAGAGGCACCACTGTAATCTTATTTAGATACACTGGACGCAAAATTTCACCCTTTGGGAAATGCATTTAGAAAGGTGCATATAAGGGGCATTAGTTTTAAAGTTTTCCTTGGTTGCAAAGAATTAACCAGAACTCATAAGGAAATAAAGAGTGGGATGCATTGAACAAGCCCAGTCTTGCTTCTCTAGCCGAAACAAAGATTAGACATGGAGTTTTTCAAACTATCATCCAGGGGGAAAAAATGAATCAGAGCCATCAAAAGCCTGAACCAGGACATTTCTGACACAATGGCGAGAGTTGACCGTATTCCTTTCTATACCAGTAACAGGAGGATTCATCAAAGTCACTCACAGAAATGGAGTTTTGAAGAAACCATGCTGTCTTCCACCTAAAATGACTTTAAGGAACTTTCTTCATTGAAATCCTTCTACAGGATGTGATTTCTATGAACTTGACCCTCACTCTGTTAAAGACCTCGGGATACTCACATCGAATGACCTAAGAAGTGCCAAAGTTGCCCCCTGCAACGACATCACCAAAAAGGCTTCAAGTGTTGTCAACCTAATTCTACGTAGCTTCTGCTCCGGCAATATCACACTACTAAGCAGAGCATACAAAACTTTGGCCAGACCAATCCTCAAATATCTATAGATATGAAATGACATCTCAGCTTGGGAGAATCTCCATGTGTCGTTCTTAGTTTTGGGCCCACCATTGTATGATTAATGAAAGCAGATGTACAGAAGAACTGGTAGAAGGTAGAAGGTCCTGAGTCCCTTAGGAAAATCTTAATTTTCTATTTGCAAGATAATTGCCGTCTTATTTTGAGAAGGAATGAATGAGCTTTGGCTGTAGGATACATAACTTAGCACAACAGGGAAACACAGTCCAGAAACAGAACTTGTTCAGTGCAGTTTGTCTATCACAGCGTTTCTCAACCTGGGGGTCGGGACCCCTTTGGAGGGGCCAGAGGACCATTTCACGGGGTTCACCTATGTCCCTGGAGGGGAAAGACAAATTTTCCCTGGTGTTAGGAACTAAAGCTTTTATTCTGGCGCCTTGGAACATATTTTTACAATCTGAGCAATCAGGCGTTGACAGAGTGTGTGTCCCGCTCACCTTCCCACCAATCATCGTAAAGCTCTGTTGGGAGAATTGGTGCTAGACTTATGGTTGGGGGTCACCACAGCATGAGGAACTGTATTAAGGGGTTGCAGCATTAGAAAGGTTGAGAACCACTCCTGTAATGTAAAAGAAGACTATATATACACTGCTCAAAAAAATAAAGAGAACTCTTAAAAACACAATGTAACTCCAAGTAAATCAAAACTTCGGTGAAATGAAACTGTCCACTTAGGAAGCAACACTGATTGACCATCAATTTCACCTGCTGTGGTGCCCATCCAACTTTGGACAGAACAAAGGATTCAATGGGAATGTTTCATTCATTCAGATCGAGGATGGGTTCTTTGAGGGTTCCCTTTGTTTTGTTTTATTTTATTTTATTTTATTTTATTTATTTTTTGTCATTTGAGAATTCTCAATACCTTTTTGCTGCTATCTCATGAACGGCTGCATTTTTCTGTGCCAAACCAATTTCTGTAACATACATCGGAACGACCAATGTGGGGAAACACATTTGCTCAAATGAGATTCTTCCCTCCTCTGTCTTTGGCTTTTGCAGGTGATGGGAGCTGTCGATTGATCAACCTGGAAGGCATCAGACTCTGCCATCTTTCGCTCCTGAGCAATAAAACCCATAGCTAAATAATAGAAACATAGAAACACAGAAGTCTGACGGCAGAAAAAGACCTCCTGGTCCATCTAGTCTGCCCTTATACTATTTCCTGTATTTTATCTTACAATGGATATATGTTTATCCCAGGCATGTTTACATTCAGTTACTGTGGATTTATCTACCACGTCTGCTGGAAGTTTGTTCCAAGCATCTACTGCTCTTTCATTGAAATAATATTTTCTCATGTTGATCTTTTGATCTTTCCCCCAGCTAACTTCAGGTTGTGTCCCCTTGTTCTTGTGTTCACTTTCCTATTAAAAACACTTCCCTCCTGGACCTTATGTAACCCTTTGACATATTTAAATGTTTCAATCATGTCCCCCCTTTTCCTTCTGTCCTCCAGACTATACAGACTGAGTTCATTAAGTCTTTCCTGATACGTTTGATGCTTAAGACCTTCCACCATTCTTGTAGCCCGTCTTTGGACCCGTTCCATTTTGTCCATATCTTTTTGTAGGTGAGGTCTCCAGAACTGAACACAGTATTATTCCAAATGTGGTCTCACCAGCATTCTATATAGCGGGATCATAATCTCCCTCTTCCTGCTTGTTATACCTCTAGCTATGCAGTCAAGCATCCTACTTGCTTTCCCTACTTCCCTATACTTTCATTAGAATTAGCTACAAAACAGCTTGGAAGCTTCCTAAATCTTCAGAGAGGCCCATAAACATTCTGGACAACCGGACAGTTTGCACACCGACTTATGACGTTGGCTTTATGCTAACGCAGATATCACCCAGCTATAAATTCAGGACAGCCCAGGGACAGGGCACTTAAATTTTGCTTTTTAATACAGAATAAGTTGCAAGGGGAAGAAAGAACCATTTCTTTTTCATGTGAACTATGTAATTTGTCCTTCAAACCTTTAGGACAAGATGCTGCTGCCTCTTTGGAATGCAACTGCCTCATCTATATAATCCAGGGAATGCATGAATGCATAAATAATTGCCGGGTTTCGTAATACCAAATTGACGGCTGCTATTTAGCAAAGGAAATTAGGCTGGGCGATTCCATTTATGGCCATGGCATTGAAAATGCTGCTTCTGATCGCAATTTATTTTGGCTCCAAATAAGCTTTCAATACTGCATTCAGTTTTGGTTGCCATGATGCAAAAAGGATGTTGAGGCTCTAGAAAGAGGGCAGAGAAGAGCCACAAAGATGTTGAGGGGACTGGAGGCTAAAACATATGAAGAACGGTTGCAGGAACTGGGCATGGCCGGTTTAATGAAAGGAAGGGCCAGGAGGGACATGATAGCAGCCTTCCAATATCTCAGGGGTGGCCACAAAGGAGAAGGACCTGAGGGTGGAAGAAGAAGCAACGGGTGGAAACAAGGAGAGAGGCAACTTGGAAGAACTAAGGAGAAATTTCCTGACAGTCAGAACAGTTAATCCGTGGAACAGCTTGCCTCCAGAAGTTGTGAATGCTCCAACACTGGAAGATTTTAAGAAGATGTTGGATAACCATCTGTCTGAAGTAGTGTAGGGTTTCCTGCCTAAGCAGGGGGTTGGACTAGAAGACCTCCAAGGTCCCTTCCAACTCTGTTGTTGTTGTCATTATTATTATTATTATTATTATTATTGTTGTTGTTGTTGTTTATTTATTGGATTTGTATGCTGCCCCTCTCCGGAGACTCATTGTTATTGTTGTTGAAAGAAAAAAGAAAGACAAACAAACAAACCTTATGTCAGGTTTTCAAAGCAATAGCATGAAGAGTCCTATTATGTTGAATTAAAAGGGAGGAAGAAATCGGGGGTAGCAGTGGTCCAATACCAGTATTTGCCCTGGTGCCAGTGTTCAATATTTGAGGGGCTGCAGCAGGGAAGAAGTGGGGGTCAAACTCTTCTCCAAAGCTCCTGAAGCCGTGATGGGCTGCTGACCCCACAGGGGAGGGGGCACAGTGGGGGTAGTAAGCTTATGCACTGTTTATTGAATACTTAACAGTTCTTTTATTGTCCTTCCTTCTCTAGTATCTTAGTATGATCCTTAATGACTTTTAAAATAGGAAATAATTAAATAGGCTGTTTTTACCCATAAATGCTTTAATCACGATCTAGAACTGAACTTTTATAGCAGTCCAAGAAAATTGAGCTACTTGCCTAATCTGTTATCATACCGAACCTTGTGGGTTCAGTACAAATCCTTAAAATTTTCCTGTGCTCCTCAACCAATAACGCTGTCTGTCATTTGTCCTTTTTGTGGCTATTCAAATAATGGGACTTCATCCACTGAAAAAGAGTCCAAGCCCCTATTTGAAAACTTATCTTGGTCGGTAAGCCACTCCCACCCAGTCACATGACCTTTAAGCCACCCCGTCACATGATTGTCAAGCCACTCCCACCCGGCCACATGACCTATCAAGCCACACCCACAAAACAAACCACGCTCCCAGTGTGCCACTAAAAGTTTGGGCAGTGCATCACTGGCGCACCCGTAGCAGAAATGGAGCTGTGGGCGCATCACACTGATAGTGGCGGTAAGTAGGGGCCCCGCCTGACCTGACGGAAGGACAAGACGCAATGGATGGAAACTACACGGCTCAAACAAAATAAACCACAGAATAGAACTCCAAGTCAATCAAACTCCTGTGAAATCCAACGGTCCACTTAGGAAGCAACACCGATTGACAATCTCATATGCTGTTGTGCAAATGAAATATTCAATGAGACTTTTTCATTCATCCAGATCTAGGATGTGTTATTGGAGTGTTCCCTTCATGTCTGTTTGAGCAGCGTATAATCAAGGAGAGTCCCAACCCAGAGTGAAGCAGAGATTTCCTGACCGTTGTGTTGTCCCAACTGACGTACACAGTCGATAAGAGGTTTGCAATATGACGATGCCCCTGTTATGTCCCTCCCCTGTTTATTCATCCCTTGGATTAAAATGTTTTAATTCCTGGGCAGTGGAAGCTTTATAAGCTGCCTAACAGCTATCAAAAGAGAAGAAATCTTTGTTTACAATGCATATATTGTACCAGCGTATTTCTTTGCCTACCCATCGGTCTGTACAGGTATCCCTTCATTCATTTGTTCACACATGCCCGTCTCCTTATAACGTGTTCATTTATTCACCCTGTTACCCATCTGCCAGGGCAACATTTATTAGCAAGCAACAATACAGGGATGGATTGAAAGAGCCAAGTTAAGGTTCCTTTAAAGACAGAACTTATGATGAGCCTGTGTCCATACGCACGGGACAGGCTCCATTAGCATTCTGGCTCCAGGGCCTGCGGGAGAAGCCAAGTCTTTATGGGTTTCTGGAGGGAGGGAAGAAGGGAGGGAGGGAGGGAAGGATAGATGAGAGAGAGAGAGAGAGAAGCAGAGGCAGAGAGACGGAAACAGAGAAAGAGAGACAGAGAGAGAAGGAGAGTGGAAAAGAGGGAGAGAAGAAGAGAGAGAAAGAGAGAGAAAGAGAGAGAGAGAAGAGAAAGAAAGAGAAAGAGAGAAAGAGAGAAAGAGAAAGAGAAGAATAAGAGAGTTGGAAGAGTTCTAGTTTCAACCCCAACTCCAACCAGGAGACAGACAGACAGACAGATATGGATAGATAGATAGATAGATGGATGGATGATAGAAAGATAGAGAGATAGAGAGATAGATGGATGGATTGATGATAGAAAGAAAGAAAGAAAGATAGATAGATAGATAGATAGATAGATAGATAGATAGATAGATAGATTTATGTGTTGGCTACAAACAGGAACCCTTGTGCATGAAAATACTAGGATCCGAGCAAAGGTTGCACAGCTAGTGCTCGACCAATGACCCCAGTTGAGCCTTGGTAGCTTTGAATGGTCACTAGGCGCACGATTGTAAAGCCGAGAACTGCGTGTATTGAGGCTGTCTGAGCCTGACCTGGGATTAGAAACACCCAACCTTCCCCCCGAAAGACCAAGCGCAGAACGAGGCCCCCGTCTCCAGAGGGAATGACCGACACGCAGTCGTGGGGTTTTCACGGACAGGAGATATTTCCCAGCTTCGCTTCAAAACCCAACCGCTGAATCCGTTCTACCAAAACAAAACAAAAACATCCCAACAATCGAAACTCCAGAATTTATATTTAGACTCATAAAACAAACCCTGTTGTGCAGACAAAAATAGATAAATAAAATAAAAGCAAACGGACGCGACGCCTATTCACCGAATCCTTTCCTCGTGTGAAAATTGCCTTTAAAGCAGAAGCGAAATTTATGGCAGTCAACAGACCCACCACGCGACCGAATAAAGGATGAATAATAGCATTTAATAAGAATTAAAGGCTCCGAGGAGGAAGCCGCGGGGGGCTCCGTTCAAAAATCTCCTCAGGCTGCGATCCAGGCCTACTGTTCCCCTCAGAATTCGGGCTGGTGAAAAGGGGCCTTCGGTCTGCTGGGGTGGCCCAGGGGTTAGAGGACAGCAATGCAGGCTCCTTACGCTAACTCCTAGCTGTCCTTCAGCAGTTCAAATCTCACCACTGGCCTCCAGGTGGACTCAGCCTTCCCTCCCTCCAAGGTGGGTCAAATGGGGACCCAGATCGTTGGGGGCAAAAGCCTGAGTCTGTAAACCCCTTAGAGAAGACTGTAAAAGCACTAGGAAGTGGTAGATAAGTCTAAATGCTGTTGATATAGAAAGAATAAAGGAAGGAAGGAAGGGACAGAGGAGAAAGAAAGAAGGAAGGAAGGGACAGAGGAGAAAGAAAGAAAGAAAGAAAGAAAGAAAGAAAGAAAGAAGGAAGGAAGGAAGGGACAGAGGAGAAAGAAAGAAAGAAAGAAGGAAGGAAGGGACAGAGGAGAAAGAAAGAAAGAAAGAAGGAAGGAAGGAAGGAAGGAAGGAAGGTGGTGATGAAGGTTCATGTGAATAAAAAGGGAGGTTCTCCCATTATGGGGAACAAACTCCAAACTCGACTGCAGGAAATATGACTTCAGCCACTGAGTTGTTAGTGCATAGAGCTCACTCCCAGACTCTGTACTATCATCCCCTAACCCCAAAAACTTTCCCCTTAGACTGCCCACTGTTGACCTCTCCCGATTCCTAAGTGCACTAGTGTGCCTTTCGTCCCCTGTCCTAATGTTTCTCTCACACTAGCCTCATGTATATAAACACTGCTATATCTTTGTATACTACCAATATGTACTTGACAAAATCAATCAATCAATCAATCAATCAAAAGTGCCTCTCCTCCACAAACTTTTCTTGGGTTTTGAACGGAGGGAGGCCTGACAGGAAGACTCTTGGAAGTCAACTCCCTTCTCTTTTCAGCCATAACGATTGAAAACGTGGTTTCTCCGAGTTACTGGAGCTCCTCATCTTCAGTTATCCTGACTTTAGAAAAGAAAGCCCTCGATCCAGTGACCCAACGCGCTCTCTCTCTCTCTCCCAACCTCCCAAGCATCTTCTAAAGGAGGAGACAATGGAAGAGAAACTGTCGCCCTCTTTTCTCTCACCATCCTTTCTTCCCACCTGTCCTGAAATCGCAGTCATTAGAGGTTTCACCTCGTCAATTGAGCCTTGCAACAAAATTCAACTTCTTCCTGGAAATCTATTCCCACCCGTGCAGTTCAACTTGATTTTTGTGCATTTGTGTGTTGTCAGTTATTACAACCACAGGCAGTCTAGCGTTTTCCCTTCAGGCTGGACAGAGTTGGGATGCCGGAGTGGAGCTTAATGAGTTTTCCAGGAAGGCCATGCAAATCCCATTTTTCTATAAACACCAATAACTGTCACCTCAAGATATCGTACTTTTTGGAGAATAAGATCAGTGTGAGATTGCTACCCAGGACACGCCACACTGCACACCGGTAGCGGAAATGGAGTTGTGTGTGTGGCTCCGTGTCACCGGCGTGTGTACGCATGCGTCCCAGTGAGAATGTGCTCCTGAGCATGCGCATCCTCTGGCAAGAGTTTGCTTCTGTGCATGCGCAGAAGCAAAAAAATCACGGAATCTCTCTCGCACACGCATCCTCTTGCAAGATTGCCAAATCTTACTGGGACACATGCGTACACACGGCAGCGACATGGAGCTGCATCGCATCACGTTGGTAAATGTTTTGATTTCAGGCTAATTCAGATAATAATTGGAATAAATGATTGCCAGGTGCTTATATTTGTAAAAACACAGCAGCTTCTTTATTTTTCCTTCGTCTTCCGGTAATACATCTCTCTGACGCAAAGCTTTTCCTTCTCATCTCCCTCTTTAGCAGTTAAGAAAATTATCTCAGTAGTAACATCAAAACATTCCACAAGTCATTCTAAAATTTATGGGTTAATCAGCGCTATAAGGGAGGGAAAGGAAGAGAAGAGAAGAGAACAGTGTTAAGTGTTAAGTAGTGTGCAGAGTAACCCTTGAGTTACCAAGGATACACAGAGGAAACGTGGAAGTGGCAGATATCCAGCTGATAACCCAGAGATACAAGTAGTAATTCAGATAGCCAGATACATTAAGTGTATAAATATTATTTACTTTGGCAAATAGCTTAGTTAAGAACAATCCTAATTAACAAAAGGTTTCTTTTCTTATTATGGAGACTTCTATTTTGAGCAGAGTGATTGCAGCTCCTTTTTTTGGTTATGTGTTTTGTTTTGTATTTTTATGTATGTTTCCTTTGTTTTGTCTCTGAAAATAATAAAATATTTTTTTTTTAAAAAAGAACAATCCTAGTCATACACAATTACATCAGTCAATACTCTCAATACATATACAATATTATAAGCATCTCTCAATACATATGCAATGCTATAAGCCTTAGTTTACTTACAAAATACACTAAACCATTATTTGAACACATAGTTCTACAGCAGAGCCACATAGACAATCTAGCAGAGAATAATAAGGGGGGAGGGAGAGAGAGGGACTTCTAGATCCCTCTTATGGCTAACTGCAAGACTAACTCTTAAAGCTATAATGTTATAAATCATTTAAACATACATTAATAGTTTATTTATATATTGCCAAACCCAACCAGTGATGTACATAGTACCAATAAAGAGGAGAGGAGAGGAAGGAAGAAAGGAAGGAAGGAGAGGAAGGGAGGGAGGGAGGGGAGGAGAGGAGAGGACAGGAGAGGAGAGGACAGGAGAGGAGAAAATATAGAAAATAGACTAAAGTAGACTAGTAGCTTTATTTGGCCAAGTGTGATTAGACACACAAGGAATTTGTCTCTGGTACAGGAGCACTTTGTACTTGCAAAACTAGAAAGCTCCAGGGTTTTGGGCTGGAAACTTCATTGGTGAGCAAGACTCATCTGAGAAGGAGCCAGAGCTGGCCCGTTGGAGCATCGCTGTCAATAAAATTACATGGAGGGATCTGTGCAGAAGCCCAGAGCTGAGCCGCTCTCAAGGCAGCCTTTACCTTTTTTTAATGTTTTCAAGCATTGACTGTTTTTATGCCGTGCTATATTTCTCTCTCAAGCTGTTGCATTTGTGAGTTGTTTCTCTTCCCCCCAAATGACGGGCATTGTGAGGAAGCAATTAGCCCTGCAATTAAGATTAGTGGTGCGTGATGAGTTATTCCATGGGAGAAGCTGTTGAGGCATCGCAGCCTGCCTCCTCCCAAATGGCTCTGCGGAGAGTCCCTTGCACCGTGCCCTAGATTCTCCCTATGCCAGCCCCGAGCACTCTCGCCCCAGCAATAGCAAGAGCCCTTAGACTTATATACCGCTTCCTAGTGGACCCACCTGGGAAGGAGGAAAGGCGAAGTCAACCTGGAGCCGGTGGTGAGATTTGAACTACTGAACTACAGCTACCGTGTTTCCCCGAAAATCAGACACTGTCTTATATTAATTTTTGCTCCAAAAGTTGTGCTACGTCTTATTTTCGGGGGGTGCCTTATATTTCTCAAATAAGACAAATTCACAGGCAGAACAGCTGACACCCCCAAAGAAAGTGTACCGTACAGTACACTGATTACGGTACAGTACCTGTCAGTATGGCACCCACACACACAAACGACGGCACTTATATGGCACAACAGTATACTCCCGCTATTGCAGCTTCCGGCCACCAGAGGAGCTACAGCCTACGCACTGTAGTGGAGACTGTAATGGCGGTGAGACAGCAGCAGACTGTGTCTGCTGTACTGGACGTTACAAAGCGATGGAAGGGGCCAGCAGGGGACGCCACATTATTACGGTACCGCTATGAACAGCTTTGAATGGTACCCTATGTTTTTCCACCGTACCGTATGTAAACTTGACTACGCCTTATTTTTTGGGGGGTGCCTTATATTAGCAAATTCTGCAAAACCTCTGACATGCCTTACTTTCGGGGTACGTCTTATTTTCGGGGAAACAGGGTAGCGGTTGGCTGAAGTCGCCTGCAGGGCTGCACTCTAACCACTGCGCCACACTAACTATTTTGAACCTCCTTAAACAGCACAGCCAGCTATAACCACAGACTGGTGGGAATGCAGAACCAACATTCACCCCAAAACAATGTTCCTCAGAGTGGGCACCCAAAGGCACCAAAGAGCAGGAAGTGACGCTGATTGGCAGGTCACATCAGACACCCTGAAACCTCCATTGCAGCTGATCAAATTATGACCCCTAGCAAAGCAATAGCTAACCAGCTGATAAAAGATGGGAAAAACTTAAGATACTTAAGATAAAAGTCCTTCGGGAGAAATACAATACATTTAATTAAATTTAATATAATTTAACCACCTTGAGATTCGACTCCTGTAATGCTCTCTACGTGGGGCGACCTTTGAAGAGTGTTCGGAAACTGCAAATTGTGCCAAACGCAGCCACACGAGCGGTTATGGGCCTCCCCAGATATCCCCATGTCTCTCCAACACTCTGCAGTCTGCATTGGCTGCCAATCAGTTTCCGGACGCAATTCAAAGTGTTGGTTATGACCTACAAAGCCCTACATGGCATCGGACCAGATTATTGCGGGACCTCCTCCTGCCACCTGAATCCCAGCAACCGGTCAGGTCCCACAGAGTTGGCCTTCTCCAGATCCCATCAGCTAGACAATGTCGTTTGCTGGGACCTACGGGAAGAGCCTTCTGTGTGGGGGGCCCGGCCCTCTGGAATCAGCTCCCCTCGGAGATAAGCACTGCCCCCAACCTCCTCATTTATGTCATCAGGCATGGGACAATTAGATCTTGGCCCCAGGCCAACAAATGATTGTATGACCGTTGTACAAATGGGTGTGATTGATTTTAATATTTGGGATTTTAGAGAGCGATTTAATTTTAATTTAATTGGATTAATGCTATTGTAATTTACTGTCTTTTATGTGCTGTAAACCGCCCCAACATAGAAATCCAATAAATAAGGAATAAAAGACAAAGAAATCCATAAAACATGGAGCAAACGGTATGAATGGATCGAAAATAGAAACAAGATGTAACAATATATTGTGTTAGTGTATATAAAAACAACAACCACACAATACCAATAGGGCAGTATTAATGGATGAAAGTAGCAATTATATATATGGTGAACCTTCTACGGATATACAATAAGAGATATTAACATAAATGATACTTTCCCTCTTTATTTCTATTGTATATATCACACACACACACACACACACACACACATATATATATATATATATATTAATAAGATCATATATTGAATTGTATATGCTGCGTAATGAATTGCAAACACAAAATGTAAGAGATACAGGTTATGATCTGTGCAAATTGTTCAGATTTATTTCGGTTTGGGTTTTTTAAAAACATTTTTGTGAAAACCAATAAATAAACTTTTTTTAAAAAAAAGAAACTCAAGAAATAAATAAATAAAATCCTTGTATTGGATGCGGCCATTTCTCCCTCACTTTTACCATAAAAATCAAGACTACCATTGATGGTGCAGGGAGCAGCACAAAGGTCCCTTTTATGCACAAAAATGACACCTGTTCCTTAGTTTTATGCATTTCACAATGGGCCACCAGAACAGACAGTTCGTTCTTTTATCATTCCAGGCATTTTATTATCCTGGTTTTGGTGGCTTGGGGGATGTCAGCTGAGACCGAAAGGTGACTCGGTTCAACTCTGGCTCTTTCCCAGGTAGCAGCTGACAGGAAGGGGCCTAGTTGAGTTCCCAGGTCAAGGTGAGATTCACCACTTGCTGTCTTCTGCCAGGAGAAAGGAAAGCAGAGAAGGCAACAATATCTTTCTAGATCAGTGGTTCTCAACCTTGGCGGCTGGAAGATGTGTGGACTTCAACTCCCAGACTCCCCCAGCCAGCTCTGCTCCAGCCGCCAAGGTTGAGAAACACTGATCTAGGTGTATCTTGAAAAAATATATATATACAGTGATACCTTATCTTACAAACTTAATTGGTTCCGGGACGAGGTTCTTAAGGTGAAAAGTTTGTAAGACGAAACAATGTTTCCCATAGGAATCAATGGAAAAGCAATTAATGCGTACAAGCCCAAAATTCACCCCTTTTGCCAACCGAAACGCCCGTTTTTGTGCTGCTGGGATTCCCCTGAGGCTCCCCACCATGGGAAACCCCACCTCCGGACTTCCGTGTTTTTGTGATGCTGCAGGGGAATCCCAGCAGTGCAAAAATGGGCGCTTTGCTGGCAACGGAAGTCCGGAGATGGGGTGTCCCAGTGAGGGGAGCCTCAGTGAAATTGCAGCATCGCAAAAACACAGAAGTCCTCGAAACCCCACCTCCGGACCTCTGTGTTTTTGTGATGCTGTGATTTCACTGAGGCTCCCCTCCATGGGAAACCCCACCTCCGGACTTCCGTGTTTTTGTGATGCTGCAGGGGAATCCCAGCAGTGCAAAAATGGGCGCTTTGCTGGCAACGGAAGTCCGGAGATGGGGTGTCCCAGTGAGGGGAGCCTCAGTGAAATTGCAGCATCGCAAAAACACAGAAGTCCTCGAAACCCCACCTCCGGACCTCTGTGTTTTTGTGATGCTGTGATTTCACTGAGGCTCCCCTCCATGGGAAACCCCACCTCCGGACTTCCGTGTTTTTGTGATGCTGCAGGGGAATCCCAGCAGTGCAAAAATGGGCGCTTTGCTGGCAACGGAAGTCCGGAGATGGGGTGTCCCAGTGAGGGGAGCCTCAGTGAAATTGCAGCATCGCAAAAACACAGAAGTCCTCGAAACCCCACCTCCGGACCTCTGTGTTTTTGTGATGCTGTGATTTCACTGAGGCTCCCCTCACTGGGACACCCCATCTTCGGACTTCCGTTGCCAGCAAAGCGCCCATTTTTGCACTGCTGGGATTCCCCTGCAGCATCACAAAAACACGGAAGTCCGGAGGTGGGGTTTCCCATGGAGGGGAGCCTCAGGGGAGCCTCAGGAGTGCAAAAACGGGTGCCTCGCTGGCAACAGAAGTCTGGAGGCGGGGCATCCCAACGGCAGCGGTGGGTTTGTAAGGTGAAAATAGTTTGTAAGACGAGGCAAAAAAATCTTAAACCCTGGGTTTGTATCTCGAAAAGTTTGTATGATGAGGCGTTTGTAAGATGAGGTATCACTGTATTTTCTTTTATGCACACTGAGGGCATCTGCACCAAAGACAAATCCCTTGTGTGTCCAACCACACTTGGGTCATCAAGCGCTCTCTTCAATCCTATGTGTGATCACAGCAGTGGAACTAAATTCCCTGGGTCCTTAATTAAACTTACTGAATTATCACATCGCCTTCCACACTGTGCAGCCTCCTGAATTGTCCCATCCATGAACTTTGTGGTTGAACGCACTCAAACACAATCCACGCCATACTGGTGCAAGGTATCGCTTTGAAAGGCCCAGGTAGGGCTGCAATTTTCTTTACTACCACACTGTGGATGTGGCTTTTTTGTGGGTGTGGCTTGCTGGCCATGTGATCAGGTAGGAGTGGCTTGATGATCATGTGACCAGGAGGTGGCTTAAAGGTCATGTGACTGGCTTAATTTGATGTCACTCCCGTCAAGGGTTTGGGTTAGGGTGCCTGGCCTCTCCTCGCCTCCAAGAGAGACAATTTCCCTATTTATTTACTATGACTGAACATCCAAAATACACTCTTTAATTCTATGTGTATATGCCATAGGTGTACATACATATTTCACACAGGCACACAAAAATATACATTATCTACTATATAAATTGTATGTGTATGTACACACACACACACAGCTCTTCTGAAATTATACACATCCAACCTCATTTTGGTTGAATCATCTTGACGGGCTACAAAAATGGTGGAAGGTCTTAAGCATAAAACGTATCAGGAAAGACTCAATGAACTCCGTCTGTATAGTCTGGAGGACAGAAGGAAAAGGGGGGACACGATCGAAACATTTGAATGTGTTAAAGGGTTAAATAAGGTTCCGGAGGGAAGTGTTTTTAATAGAAAAGTGAACACAAGAACAAGGGGACACAATCTGAAGTTAGCTGGGGGAAAGATCAAAAGCAACATGAGAAAATATTATTTCAATGAAAGAGCAGTAGATGCTTGGAACAAACTTCCAGCAGACATGGTTGGTAAATCCACAGTAACTGAGTTTAAACCTGCCTGGGATAAACAGAGACCCATCCTAAGATAAAACACAGGAAATAGTATAAGGGCAGACTAGATGGACCATGAGGTCTTTTTCTGCCGTCAGTCTTCTATGTTTCTATGTTTCATTTACTGCGATAGGAAAAACCTACCCAGGGCCCAGAAGGGGAAATTTTTTTTCTCCCGGTTCTACGTACCTGACCGTACCTGTAGGAGCCCATCACTGAGTTCACCTGACCGCAAGTTGCTCTCATTATTGCTTCCCACCTTCCTCAGAGCCTGAGGCCTAGAGTGTATCCTATGAATAGTAAGGCATTTATTTGTCAAATCTGCATGACCACTCATCAGACAAAAAGTGACCCTGGGTGGCACACAGCAATCAAAGGAAACAACAATATCTGAACATTCAGCGTAAAAAAAAAATAGAAATAATTATTCAAGGTTTAAATGTTATCAAACATTCAAATATCCAACCCCGTGGAGGGAAAGTGCTGCATAATCTTTGCGCTTCCCCTTCCTGGGAGGGGTGGCGTTACGCAAAGTAAGAAAAACCGTGCCATTTGCAGAGCTAGTGCCACCAGCCTTTTTTACTCATGGCATATTTGGGATCATAGCAACTGAAGTCAAATTAATTAAAAATAGTTCACGGAAAGACAAAGCAGGCTGTTACAGACAGTTTACTTCACAGAAGGGCTGATTAGTCGATGTGGTAATTATAAAAGAGTTATAAAGAATTATAAAAGAGACATTGTAGAGGGAAAAGAATCATTGATGGGGGGGGGGGGAGATTTTGAAGGGAAAAAAGCTTTCAGCTCCCAAATAATTAGGAAATAATGGTGTGCTTGTACAACAGAGTCTATAGACAGAAATAGAGTGTGTATATGTATGTATGTATGTATGTATGATTCTTATTAATATTGATTTTTTCTTCATTGCTTATTTGACCCCTATGACAATCATTAAGTGTTGTACCACATGATTCTTGACAAATGTCTCTTCTTCTTTTATGTCTCCTGAGAGCATCTGCACCAAGACAAATTCCTTGTGTGTCCAATCACACTTGGCCAATAAAAATTCTATTCTATTCTATTCTATATTGTAGATTAGTGATGGGCGAACTGAACCTACACAATTCGGGTCCGTACTGAATTTTGCAGTGTTCGGTATGCCTAACATGAACACGAAATTTTTTCAAACTTCGGGCAAAGTTCAGGGTCATGTTCGGCGTTCGGAGCTTTGATGTCACTGGCAGGTTGCTAACAATGCCAAGGTGATCACTTCCTGGATTCCATGGAATCCAGGAAGTGATCACCTTGGCGTCCTTAGCAACCTGCCAGTGACGTCAGGGCTCCACCCCCGGAATCTCTTTGTGGGAGGGATTCCCCAGCTCCTTCAAACATGTTTATTTTTACATGAAAGGACCGCCCTTTGCTTGCAGCACCGCTGCAGCGTCCTTTTTCGTAAAAATAGCAATGCTTATTTTTATGTGAAGACCTCCCTTTGAAGGAGCTGGGGAATCCCTCCCACAAAGAGATTCCGGGGGCGAAGCCTTAATGTCACCGGCAGGTTGCTAAGGACGCCAAGGTGATCACTTCCTGGATTCCATGGAATCCAGGAAGTGATCACCTTGGCGTCCTTAGCAACCTGCCAGTTTACGTGATGTCAAAGCTCTGCCCCACGGAATCTCTTGGGGGGATTCCCTGTTCGGTTTCGGTTCGGCCAAATTTTGCGTAAAGTTCGTCCAAACTTGCCGAACCCGAACTCCGTTAGGTTCACCCATCACTATTGTAGATGCATCTAGTAGAGTGCTCAGACTATCACAGTGTTGTGTAATAGTGTGAAAACAATAACCGGATCCAGCTGGGAAGAGTCGCCCTGTGCCATTCTTGCTTTGGTGCAGGATGACCTTGAGCCCCTTACGTAACCCAACCCCTCTAAGTGCACTTCGCCCTCAATTGAGTGTGTCTAAAGCCCACGGCTTTCTCTTTTTGTGGCCTGCTGACCCCGTGGCCTTCCAAGGAGATGTATAGGGCAGCAGATGTGCAACACTCCGCTCCCTTGCAAGCAGCGTTGTTCAACCAGGGGTCCCGGATAAATGGAACGTACGGTCGGAGCTTATCCATTCCATAAATCATAAAGAGGGAGGCAGGTGCAATTTAAAAACCAGGCTCTTTATGGCCTCCCTGCCCTTTATCTGATGAAGTTTCCCGTAAGTAGCCCTTCCATAATGTGCGAAACCCATTTAGACCTGACAGATGAGTCTCCCCACCACGGGGGTTGCTTGTGGAGGTCCTGGTTGAATACAGATCAGGTTGAATGGCATCCTCTCTGCCTGGCAATTTAGGGCAGGGGGGGAATAATCTCCCCTTTGTGGCTCCTGGCATCAGTTTCACTGGGAGGAGACCTAGAAGCCCACACCCACACACGCACTCGGAGGTTTCTTTCCAGGATCGGTCGTCGTCATCAAAAAGAGGAAGGACGGGTCCACCTCAGCCACCCGGCCTCTCTTGGCTGGTCCGTTTATTGACCAAGAGTGGGCGTAGGGAGAGTTGAAGGGCCCCACAAAGACAAGGGAGTCGGACTATTTTCCCAAGCACCAAAAAGGAGGAGAAGAAACTGTGATTGGAAACTAACCGAGAAGAAAAAAGCAACCAAGAACTGAGGAGGAATTTCTTCACGGTGAGAGCAATCAACCAATGGAATAGTTAGGCGGGGTCCCACTTATCGGCCGCTGCTGGTGTACTCTTCGAGGCGCATGTGCTTCCAGCGGGCGCCCACATGATGGCCGGCATGAGATTTCGCTCCTGCGCATGCACAGCTAGCAAAACCTCACGTGAGGACACTGGAGCGCGAGAGATTTCACCGATTTTCAGAAATTCTGCATGCTTAGAAGCAAAAAACCCACAGAAAATCAGTGAAATCTCACATGCATCCTCGTGTGCAATTTCACTTGCTGCACATGTGCAAAAGTGAAATCTTGTGCGTGCACGCATTGGTGGCGCAAAGATACGTGCACATCTCAATTCCCACTACCAGAGCTTACTGGAGGCTTCCCAAAAGGGGAAGTGGCATAGGATCTGTTGCTCAAGCAGTGGGTGGGACTAGAAGGGACCTCCAGGATCCTTTCCAAGTCTATTATTCTATGACATTTTAAGAAATCAACCCTCTTCTATCCAATGTCACCAGCAGAATTTCTTTCTTTCTTTCTTTCTTTCTTTCTTTCTTTCTTTCTTTCTTTCTTTCTTTCTCTTTCTTTCTCTCTCTCTCCCTCCCTCCATCCATCTATCTATCCATTTATCATCTGTCTGTCTGTCTATCATCTATCTACATCTTTCTACCTACCTACCTACCTACCTATCTATCTATCATCTGTCTATCTATCATCTATCTACATCTACCTACCTACCTACCTATCATCTATCTATCTATCTACATCTACCTACCTACCTACCTAACCTATCATCTATCTTATCTCAGGCAGAAGCAGCCAGATTCCCCTGTGTAATCTAGCTTCTCCATTGTAGTCTGCCTCTACTCCAGGAATCTGCACATACTGTGGAGCATATAGTTATGTTCCTATTTAGTTTATGTGGGGTCAATCTTGAATCTCTTGCCGCTATGGAATAATCCAAGGCCGTCTTTCCTTCTTGGCTGGTTTTTCTCCCAACAATTTCACACTTCAAACTGCCATTCTTGATTCTTCATGTCAATCCCATCTTTCTTCCTTTTAAGCTTATTCTTCTGAAATCACACTTGACTATATTGGATTTTCCCTTAATTAAATAAGTCTTTGCCGAATTAATCTAATAAAACTGCATAAGTCTTAATCTAATAAATCTGATTTCTATATGAATAAAACAATCATTTTTTTCAGAGGCAAACACGGCCTATCTCCCTGACTTTTGACACTACGGATGAGAAGTTTATTAATTTTAAGATTACATTCTCTGAGTCGTTTCCTGAAGAGAAATCTAGCCAATCGGAGCATCGGTCTTAATAAGCAGTGTAGCCACTCAAGGCTTGGTCTCTACGTAGGAGGAGAATCAGTTCTTGCATCAAGAGCAGCTGAGTTACACTTGAACTTCAGAGATATTCACAGGGAATAAATTGGGACGTGAAATTGTGAACTCGTATGTGGGTAATTTTATCATCTAAGCATTTCACTTCCCACACGTTTTTCGGCTCCACAATCTCCTTTCTTCCTTCTTCCTTTTTAGGGAACTGTTTGTGCTAGTTATAGAATGTTATTATACTTGACTGAAAGGGGGGAAAATACTAGAAGCCAATGAGAATGAAACTTAATGACTTTTGGTACAGTAGAGCCTTTTTGAAAGACATAATTGAGATGTAATTAGAGCATATAAAGATTGCATGAATATTTTACCGCAGCTAACATGATAAATGCTAGATATACGTCGTTAAATTGAAAATCTTTAAAGAAATCACGATCCTTCATAGGCTAAGAACCCTGCCTCTACACTTGGAAGGCTTATGCATACAGGAGGAGGAATTTGCAAATCTTTTGCATATTTTAAATTACCAATTCATAAAAAAGTATCTCTAAAGAAAAAAGATCCTATTAATCCATTGACACCCAAGGTGAACTTATATTCAAGGTCAATCGACGAGGCACTTTTGTTAAAATATCGTAAAATGAGTTTTATAGAAAATGTTTCATAATTTTCTTCGCCGGCTCTTATTTTCTGTTTTTTATCCCAACTTTTTTTCCCAAGAAACTCAAGAGTAGAATAATAATAATTAATAATAATAATAATTTATTAGATTTGTATGCCGCCCCACTCCGGAATGCATCGGCTTATTTCTGACCTAGCCTTTTATGTGATCATCATCATCATCATTTATGATGGATTGACATCTAGAGATAGTCCTTGACTTACATCATTATTTGTTGCAGCTGAATAAGTTTACCAGTTTTGGGAAAGAAGACCACAGAAGGAGGGAGCAACTCAGGTTTATTGTGTGCACAGGTGCAGAGTATTCATATGTCAAAGTCTGAACACTGGTTTGTGCCCAAGGGGAGATTCTTATACCTTACATCATGCTTTGGTAGGGAAGGTGTTTGCCTATTTACCTGTGACTCTAAAGTGTGCAATAGGGTTGATATTCCTGGAGGCGTCTGTAATACGGCAAACGATTTAGCTTTACTAGATAAGTGGTCAAAGCAATAGAAACTGCAGTTTAATGTTTCCAAATGTAAAATAAGGCACTTGGGCAAAAGGAATCCTCCATCTGAGTGTTGTATTGGCAGTTCTGTGTTAGCAAAAACTTCAGACGAGAAGGATTTAGGGGTAGTGATTTCTGACAGTCTCAAAATGGGTGAGCAGTGCAGTCAGGCGGTAGGGAAAGCAAGTAGGATGCTTGGCTTCATAGCTAGAGGTATAACAAGCAGGAAGAGGGAGATTGTGATCCCGCTGTGTAGAGCGCTGGTGAGACCCCATTTGGAATAATACTGTGTCCAGTTCTGGAGGCCTCACCTACAAAAAGAGATGGATCAAATTGAATGGGTCCAAAGACGGGCTACAAAAAGGGTGGAAAGTCTTAAGCATTAAACTGATCAGGAAAGACTTCCTGAACTCCACCTGTATAGTCTGGAGGACAGAAGGGAAAGGGGGGACATGATCGAAATATTTAAATATGTCAAAGGGTTCAATAAGGTTCAGGAGGGAAGTGTTTTTAATAGGAAAGTGAACCCAAAATCAGAAGCCACGTGAGAAAATATTATTTGACTGAAAGAGTTGTAGATCCTTGGAAGAAACTTCCAGCAGACGTGGTAGATAAATCCACAGGAACTGAGTTGAAACACGCCTGGGATAAACACAGATCCATCCTAAGATAAAATACAGGAAATAGTATAAGGGCAGAATAGATGGACCAGGAGGTCTTTTTCTGCCGTCAATCTTCTATGTCTCAATCTTCTATTATGACCCCCCCCCTCCCACTTTCCCACAGCACTGAGTGTGGAGGGCCTGAAGGTCCAAGGCCCAAGGTGGCTTCCAGGGCTAATCATTTCTGGCAGAGAACTTCAGAAACAAATGGAGCTTTTTCTCAGACCAGCTGGAGCTCAAGTGCTGAGCACAGCAGCGAGCAAATCCTTGCCTGAATTGGAGGGGAGACAACTTGGCATTATTAATTTTGGACAGGTGCCTTCTTTTTTGAACAAGCTAGGTAGCTGAAAATGGATTTCTGATGAATCGTAGAGTTTGGACATTTCTCAGAATGGAAGGACACAGCGTCAACCGGTGGACTTTTAGAGCAGTGTTTCCCAACCTTGGCAACGTGAAGATATCTGGACTTCAACTCCCAGAATCCCCCAGCCAGCCGACCATGTGACCAGGTGGGAGTGGCTTGACACTCATGTGACTTGGCCAAGGATTTTCCAAGGACCCCCAAACAATGTCCACATCAATGGACTCCAAACAAGCAGGTCATCGAATTCACCCCCATCCTAGAAGTGAGCAGCTACAGAAAAGTGAACATCCCACTTAGGATTCTGGAAGCACATTTTGAGCACTGCCATAAAGGGCCACTCACAAAATAATCACTTACTCAAATGCTACAATCTAAAGTGTTCACAGCCTGAGTGAACATCCCCACGTCACGGTCTCAACCCTCCTTCCTGCAGACGCCCAAACAAACTCAAGGTTTCTGGCCAAACATTCGCTTTCAAGCATCATTCGTTTTACTTTCTGGAGAACCTCTGGGAAGCTACAGAACCTATGGGATACCAGGAAGGCATATATGTCAGGAGCCTTGGTGGTGCAGTGGTTAGAGCGCAGTGCTGCAAGCTGCTTCTGCTGACCGCTGTTCACCAGTTCAAATCTCATCACCAGCTCAAGGTGGACTCAGCCTTCCATCCTTCTGAGGTGGGTCAAATGAGGACCCAGATGGTTGGGGGCAAGAGGCTGATTCTGTAAACTGTTTAGAGAGAGCTCTGAAAGCACTGTGGTGCGGTATATAAGTTTAAGGGCTATTGCCCTTCCTTCCTTCCTTCCTTCCTTCCTTCCTTCCATCCATCCATCCATCCATCCATCCAAGGTGACACAATGTTTAGGATGCAGTAACGCAGGCTAACTCTGCCCACAGACTGAAGTTTGTTTCTGACAAACTCAGGGTGAACTCAGCCTTCCATCCTTCCTTTGTGGGTCAAATGAGGGCCCAGATTGTTGGGGGAAGGAGGCTGACCCTCTGTAGACTGCTTAGAGAAGGCTGTAGAAGCACCGTGAAGTGGTATATAAATCCAAGAGCTGTTGCCATGTCAGAGGATTCACAATAGCTCATATGGCAAAAGGGAATAGGGGGAAAATAACAACAACCGGAGTTGCAAAAGAAACTGGAGAAAATGAGAAGTGAGGATGCAACACTCCCAAGAGAGAGGAAAGAAATGATTAAGCATGAAATTAACTTAACTACACAGGAAAAAACAGCTCGGAAGATGAGATTGATGAGACAAAACTATTTTGAACATGCAAACAAACCGGGGAACTGGTTGGCTTGCAAATTAAAAAAGGAAGAGGGGGGAAAAATCAATTCAGCAAGAACAAGACGAAGAGGGAATTTATACGTCATCGGATGGGAAAGAAGAAGAATATTGTACCAAAATTCTTTGAAATGTTGTATAATCAGGAAAACATGTTTCAGTCCAACAATTTTGCTTCCATTTGAAGAGAGACCGCAGTCTGGGAACTGGAAGGGCCCGTCCACCCTTAGTGTTAAAGGAGGGAAAGAGAAAGAAAGAAACCGAAGGGATTGTTTCGGCGTCTGCGATTCCAGCCTCTCTTCCAGGAGCATAAAATTAAAACGTAGCCATGGCTGCCTGGGTTCTCTGACACCTGCTTTTATTACATCAAAGCCTTTTTCATGGAGGTGCTGATTAAAAGAAAGCAATGCTTTAGGAGAAATGTCACAGGAAAGTTTGATTTCTTTTTCCCCCTAATTTAGTGGGGGGGGGGGGAATTGCTGCCATAAAATTAAATAGGCCCAAGCGGATGGGCTTTTCAAGCTGTCCAGGATTCGGACTGAAATGTTCTCCTGATGATATGACCACATTATTTGGGCCCTTTGATTTGGGGGTCATTCTGAAGTAGCCTGCTCCTAGTCTTACTCTTACCTTGAAACTGTAGTACCATTTTCACCCGCATTATTTATTTATTTATTTATTGGATTTGCATGCCGCCTCTCTCCGAAGACTCAGAGCGGCTAACAGCAATAATAAGACAGCATATAATAATAATCCAATACTAAAAACTATTAAAAACCCATTATAATAAAAACCAAACATACATACAGACATACATGCATAAAATTGTAAAGGCCTAGGGGGAAAGAGTATCTCAATTCCCCCATGCCTGATGGCAGAGGTGGGTTTTAAGCAGCTTATGAAAGGCAAGTAGGGTGGGGGCAATTCTAATCTCTGGGGGGAGTTGGTTCCAGAGGGCTGGGGCCGCCACAGAGAAGGCTCTTCCCCTGGGTCCCGCCAAGCGGCATTGTTTAGTTGACGAGACCTGGAGAAGGCCCAGTCTGTGGGACCTAACTGGTCGCTGGGATTAGGCTTACCAGGAGAAAGAAAGGTGTTGTCAATATTCAAAGATTTCAGGTTGCCAGGTTCAGGTGAGGGGAGAGCTGATTGAGTGGCCGACTGCCCTAACTGCTTACAAATCTATCAAACTAACACAGAGCTTACTGCATCAGTCACAGTGAATCAGCAGAAAGAACAGAGAGAAGAGAGAGAGAATCATGCTTTCTAGCTCCCTCTTATGGCCATTTGCAACATTACCTCTTAAAACTAGAGTACTTCAATACATACAAACATTCATTGTTAGCTTGTTTATATATTGCAAACCCCACTGTCTTCTACAGATTGTCTCTTAGGCTACCGGAGCCAGAAGGAGGCGTGTGGGGCGTGATTCATTGGAGAATGTGATTTATGACATGGCCAATGAAAAGGGGCGAAACAGGGGCATGGGAGCATGCAGCCTACGTGGATTCAATTCTCAATGCATCCAGGTATTGCTGGAATGTCGCTCCTAATAAATCTTTACATTTATTTTGGAGTTTGGCTCGTGGCTCATGAATTAATTAGAGCATGTTTCGGACACTGCACAGGTATTTGTTTGTGATAAGAGTCAATCCATACATTTTAGCTGAATTCTGCTACCCCGTTTTAAATAGTTCAATTTCCTTTTTGTTGTTGTTGTTGTCATTCTTTATCACTGTTATATTTTCAGTGCCTTATTTTTGTATTCCTGGTCTATCTATCCATATTGATCTGTTTACTTTGCTTTTTCAACCTATTGGTCAAGAGAAAAAGTGAGAAGGAGAGCTGGCCACTACAAAAATCATTATGTTCACTTCAGGAAATCTACAGTGGTGCCTCTACTTACAAACTTAATTTGTTCTAGGTTCTTAGATAGAAAAGTGTGTAAAAAGAAGCAATGTTTCCCATAGGAATCAACGTAAAAGCAAATAATGTGTGTGACTGGGAAAACAACAGGGAGGATGGAAGCCCTGTTTCCTCCTAGAAGATTCCTAGAGAGGCCCCATGGAGGCTTCTCCCCACCTTTTCCGGCCCTGATTCCTCCCAGAAGATTCCAAGAGAGGCCCCACAAAGGCTTCTCCCCACCTTTTCTGGCCCTGTCTCCTCCAAGGAGATTCCTAGAAAGGCCCCATGGAGGCTTTTCCCTGCCTTTTCCAGCCCTGTTTCCTCCCAGGAGATTCCTAGAGAGGCCCCACGGAGGCTTCTCCCTGCCTTTTCCAGCCCTGTTTCCTCCCAGAAGATTCCTAGAGAGGCCCCACGGAGGCTTCTCCCTGCCTTTTCCAGCCCTGTTTCCTCCCAGGAGATTCCTAGAGAGGCCCCACGGAGGCTTCTCCCTGCCTTTTCCAGCCCTGTTTCCTCCCAGGAGATTCCTAGAGAGGCCCCACGGAGGCTTCTCCCTGCCTTTTCCAGCCCTGTTTCCTCCCAGGAGATTCCTAGAGAGGCCCCACGGAGGCTTCTCCCTGCCTTTTCCAGCCCTGTTTCCTCCCAGGAGATTCCTAGAGAGGCCCCACGGAGGCTTCTCCCTGCCTTTTCCAGCCCTGTTTCCTCCCAGGAGATTCCTAGAGAGGCCCCACGGAGGCTTCTCCCTGCCTTTTCCAGCCCTGTTTCCTCCCAGGAGATTCCTAGAGAGGCCCCACGGAGGCTTCTCCCTGCCTTTTCCAGCCCTGTTTCCTCCCAGGAGATTCCTAGAGAGGCCCCACGGAGGCTTCTCCCTGCCTTTTCCAGCCCTGTTTCCTCCCAGGAGATTCCTAGAGAGGCCCCACGGAGGCTTCTCCCTGCCTTTTCCAGCCCTGTTTCCTCCCAGGAGATTCCTAGAGAGGCCCCACGGAGGCTTCTCCCTGCCCTTTCCGGTTACAGTTTCAAAGGTTCAGGTTTGTAAGTGGAAAATCATTCTTGAGAAGAGGCAAAAGAAATCTTGAACACTCATTTCTTATCCAGAAAAGTTTGTAAGTAGAGGCGTTCTTAGGTAGAGGTACCACTGTATTTTCCAAGGCATCATGAAATTCCACAGTGGAGTTTTCAGCTCTGTGATAAATATAATATGGTGACCGCTGTGCTTATAAATGACTATCAAATCTGGATTTGGCTTTAAGACATAAGTGGCCCGGCCATTAGATCCAATCTTTTTTCAATTGAGAATCCATAAACAAGAGATAGCCAATAAGCTTAAGCATCAATACACCCAGCAAACGGAAGCTCATCAATGTCTCTGATCATTAGATCTTGTGTGTGTGTTTGTGTGTCTGCGCGCACGTGTGCGTGTGTGGGCATTCAGGCATACAGGAGCTTAGTTTTTCACGAGTGGCTGCTCTATTTGTATTTATTTATTATTGCACCTTTTAAATTTGTATAAATAGATGTGGCATGAACAGTAGGGGGCTGCCCCAGATGCGCCTGGGATCACCGATCTGGTAGCAGAAATGGTGAGGCGTGCGCACCTGCGCATCGCCCTCCCCTGCGCCCCCCCATCCCATGCAAGATTTTGCTTCTGCACATGCGTGGGAAAAAAAATCAGTGGAAATTGCTGAAATCTCACGCGAGGATACTCATGCGGGTGGAATTTCAGCAATTTTGGGGCTTTCTTTGCTTCTGCGAATGTGCGGAAGCATGGAAATCGCTGAAAATCACCAAAATCTCAGGCGGGTGAGATTTCGGCAATTGTGGGCCATTCTTTGCTCCCGCGCATTCGTAGAAGCAAAATCCCACGCGGGGGCACATGTGCAGCCACCCCCACATACCTGCACCGACCTCCGATCCGGTAGAGAAAGGTAACTGTGGCCCTTCACTGGGCATGAAGATGCACCTGACGCGCCTTCCTCCTCCTATTTTTCCCATGGCGACAACCAGTAATGGGCAGCCAGAATCTTTACTGCCACACTGTGGGTGTGGCTTATTTTGTGGGTGTGGCTGGGTGGGTGTGGCTGGTTGCCGGCCATGTGATCAGTTCGGAGTGGCTTGAACGATCATCATCGTTGAAATAAAGCGTTAAGTCCTCGACTTACAACCTTACCAGTGTCACTCACTGGGGTGACAATTTGTTTTGTGTTTCCCGTGCTCTATTTCCTGGGTCGCCCCCCCACCTCAGGCTGAGTAGCTAGGCGAACGGGTGCTGGCAAGAGCATCAATGCTGCCAGCGCCGTTTCCACCCAGGCCTTCTGCTTGCACCTCAGGCGGGAGGTGGCTGCGGGAGGCTGGACAGGACCCGGGCAGGAGAGAGGGAAGCTCGCCCGAGGCCAGGAAGGAGGAAAGAGGAGAAAAGCATGGAGCCCAGACACAGCAGCAGCAGGGGAAAAAGGAGATATGAGTCGAGACCGGTCATCCAGGAAGTGACGGGCCGCCGATCAGCTGGATCATTTCTGCTGGTGGGACTGCATTCCACCCCATCCTGCCTGCTGCCGACCCCTGGCGACAACCCTGTGAGGTGGACTGAGAAAGAGAGACTGGCAAAAAATATGACCCAGCTAGTTTCCATGCCTAAGGCCGAGCTTTTTAGCGGGTGACCAAACTGGCTCTATTATCATTACAATAATATCTACTAGGTTCTTATATAAAATATTATTATACGCAATCATTTGGGTCTCTGATTCCAAGAGAAAGACCACATTTAATTGCCCAATTATGTGACAACTGCAAGGTTTGTTTCCTGTTTATCCCTGATGCTTTATAGTTCCCTTAAACTGCAGACAATAATAATCCCCAATAGCTATAAAACATCTACTGAGCTTAGATTCTGCCACTTGGCCATTAGCTGCATAAGCCATCCACGTTCACGGCAGCCGAAACTATTCTCCCATTTAAATGCCACCCCCATCCAGATCTCGAGGTCTTCTTTTTCACTCCTCAGATACAGAAGTGTCTGTTTAAGTCCACCAGTGGAATTCAAATGTCCTTGTGGAGCTTAATGTGTGGACTTTGCTGGATCAGTGATCACAAATTTATGGTCCGTCAAGCAGAAAAAAAAAAAAAAATAGGATAGAACGGTCAGGGTTATTGGGATCAAACCAGAATAGTTCAAGGTGGGTTATTTTACCTTCTTACCTACACCACTAAACATCAATGTGCAGCTTGGGATAAAAGCCCTACACTTATGCCTCTAGATGAATGAAAGTGGCATGATAGGAGAGATGTATGTTGTGCATTCCTAGACACAAATCACACAGAGATGATGCTACACGATTCAAAGTGGCAACAAGCCAAGCTAACACTAATATAAAGCAGTGTTTCCCAACCTTGGCAACTTGAAAATATTTGGACTTCAACTCCCAGAATTCCCCAGCCAGTGAATGCTGGCTGGAGAATTCTGGGAGTTGAAGTCCAGATATCTCCAAGTTGCCAAGGTTGGGAAACACTAATATAAAGCATAGGAAGAACAGTTGCAGAAACTAGTTTAATGAGAAGAAGGACCAGGGGAGACAGGAGAGCAGCCTTCCAGTATCTCAGCAGAGGCTGCCACAAAGAAGAAGGAGTCCAGCTATTCTCCAAAGCACCTGAGAATGGAACAAGAAGCAATGGGGGGAAACTAAACAAGGAGAGAAGCAACTAGTACCAACTAGAAGCAATTCTTTAAGTCAGATTAATTCATTCACAAGCTCAACCAAAGGAATGGTAATACATCCAAAATTTGGATTTCTCTCTGCAATAAAGTCAGTCTTTTAATTTTATAAACCTTCTAAATCAGGACAGATTTTGACCAGCATGGACATAGTACATAGCAGTTTAGAATTTCTTTTCTTTCTTTCTTTAAAAAAAAAAATCTTTATCAAATATATACATTTTAAAAAGGAAGACAAAAACATACATACATATAAACCTAACACATACCAAAAAAGAGACCCCTCTCTTGTCGATTACTACAGACCAATATCATTATGCTGCGTCCCAGGCAAAGTCATGGAATCAATGATAAACAAATCAATTACTCTCCAAAAATCAATTTCATGTCCTGTAGTTTTGAAATCTTGGAAAAGGGAGGTGGTTTTTTCTTTTTTCCTTAATGCATTCTTATGTTCTGCAACACATGTATTTACTCTCCTGTTAGTTTATCCAATATGTGTGGCTGGGCAGATTTTACACGGTATTTGATAAACTCCCTGGTTTTCTAGCTGGATATTGTCTTTGGGGTTTCTTAGGATGTTGGCTATTTTTTGATCTGTGCCAAAGGCTGTCTTGATGTTGTGTTTGCGGAGAATTTTGCTGGTTTTAAAAAGAAAAAAACTTCCTCCCTTTTCCAACACTTCAAAACTACAGGACATGAAATTGATTTTGACAGAACTCAATTAATTCCCAAAACAGAACACTACAACAAAAGAATAATCATGGAAGCCATTGAGATAGAAAAGCACCCCCATAATATGAACAAGCGTGATGACACTTCCCACCTACCAGACATCTGGAAACCAGCCTTCATTAACAAACGTATCCCAGCCATACAAACTGAAACCAGACCTAGAACAACACAATCAAGTAGCCTGCAAGCTCCAACTACTCAGGAGATCACCCCCAATCCACAAACATCAACTAATCAGCTGACATCTATTACATCAACGACCCCAGGTGTTACCCCACTGACTCACCAGGAAGTTTCAACACAACTTGCAGCTGCTGAGCCACCAAACCACACCCAGCCACCAGTATTTTTGCTGAATGTTTAAAATTAAGGGAGACTAGGATAGTGCTATTTCGGCCTCGTTCTGGCCTCATCAGCTAGCCATACCCTTACTGGGATTTGATCCTGGGGCTTCTGCCTTGTAAGGCAGAGAATTAACCTCCAGGCCACCAGATCTGATCCCTTCAGCTTTGTACCAGGGACAACAGAAAACACACAAACACAGAGAGAGAGAGAGAGAGAGAGAGAGAGAGAGAGAGAGAGAGAGATGGAGATACCCAAGTCCTCCTGATGGGCAACGTGTGCACCATATACTTGGGAGAAAGTGGCCATTTCCATAGGAGCACGATACCACGTTCTGGAACTATCCTCCCACTGTATCAACAGCCCTCTGCATCTCCAGAGCAGCTTCATCATAAACAGGAAGTCAAATTAACCGCAACCTGTTAGCCTTGAATTATGATGCTCTTTATTGCAATATATTTTTAATTAGCATGTACAAGACAAGCTTATGGGAGGAAGTGAAGCATGGGGCACCAAGATAGGTGCTTATGGCATTCAGTCCTGTCTGTTTGTTAATTACGGTGATATATGGCCCACTAAGCAGGTTATTAGAAACATCCAGAGGGGATATTATCTCGCCTTTCCAGGAGGCATAGTCCGTTTTCCACACTGTTTAAAAGAAACATGCAAGTGTATTTATATATATATATATATATATATTTAACCTGCTTGAAAGACAACCCACCAGACCCACAACATATTAATCTGACTCCTATTGCACCCGTCCGACCATCAGTTTAGTTCTAAACAGTCTCAGCTTTGGAAGAACTATTTATTTTTTCCTGGTTTATTTTTCTGAAGATGCTAAGGAACAAAAAAACCAGACTTGGCTCAGAAAAAAACTCACCCTCTCTATTCTGCCATCACTAAAGCTCTGAGAGTAATAGATTATTCATTGAAAGAGAATTTTTGTTTCTTTGGTTGGTTGGTTAGTTGGTTATTGGATATACACTGCTCAAAAAAAATAAAGGGGACACCTAAACAACACAATAGAACTCCAAGTCAATCAAACTTCTGTGACATCAAACTGTTCACTGAGGAAGCAACACTGATTGACCGTCAATCCACCTGCTGTTGTGCACATTCAACTTTGTACAGAGCAAAGGATTCAATGAGAATATTTCATTCATTCAGATCTAGGATGGGTTCTTTGAGTGTGCCCTTTATTTTTTTTCCCAGTGTGGCGGCATTCACAACTTCTGGAGGCAACTTCTGTACCACTGCTCAACCGTTCTGACTGTCAGGAAATTCCTCCTTAGTTCTAAGTAGCTTCTCTCCTTGTTTAGTTTCCACCCATTGCTTCTTGTTCCACCTTCAGGTGTTTGGAGAATAGGTTGTCTCCTTCTTTTTTGTGGCCACCCCTGAGATATTGGGACACTGCTCTCTTCTTTTCATTAAACTAGATAGACCCATATCCACATTTTAAAGCTTGACGGTATGTAATTTCACAAACAATTAAATGCAATTTGCATGCAGGATTCTTTTAAAAAGAAATACAAGGAGCCAGCATAGGAACGGAACAGAATAGGTTTAAAAGGAAATGCCTGTAGAATTTATACATACAACTTATACAGTCACTGAATTGAAACCTGCCTGGGATAAACCTAAATCCCCCCTAAGATAAAATACAGGAAATAGTAGAAGGGCAGACTGGATGGACCAGGAGGTCTTTTTCTGCCCTCAGTCTTCTAGGTTTCTACGTGAAATAATTTGTCCATGTAGAGAGTTTTGCTTCAAAATCAAGTATTTTAAAGACACACCAGCTTCTGTAGCAACATAATATGATGATGATGATGATTATTATTATTTTTAAAGGCAGCCTCCTCGCCTACCCATCCCGGGGCTTTCTGTTTAAACACTTTGCAACAGTGTGCATACAACTCCCAAAAACAAAAGACGCCCATCATGTAATGGAAGTTCCCCTCCCTCCTTCCTTCCCGCATTAATTGCTTGCTTTTAACTTCAATTCAGCAGCTAAATTAAATGTCATCCTTTCTATAGAGGTGATATTTAGTGCAGGGAATCAAGGCCACCATTTAAGCTCAGAATAAACAAGAGGTAGAATGCATAGTTTACTTTAATTGCTTTTCCATGGGAGCCTTCCAATTATTAGGCGTAATCTATCATTATTATTTTAACAATAACAACAAAAAACAAGGTAAGTGAATGCTCTCAGCCTTGAAAAGACAAAACAAAGCCCTTTCCCACCGATCCAATGTTCTAGTCACCCGTCATCCCCTCCTGCTTAAGGATGCTGGAAACCTCATTGGGCTCCTGTGAAAAATAAGGACTTTCCCAGAAAGTTCCGTTTCTTCCATTCATCTCCAGATGGGACTTCTAGATTTGTCCTATGTGTATGTCAATCATTAAGAGAGTAACAGAGTTGGAGGGGACCTTGGAGGTCTTCTAGTCCAACCCCCAGACAAAGGGTTATCCAACCTCTTCTTACAAATTTCCATGCTTGGACCACCCACTCAAATAATAAGAATAATAAGAATAATTAATGCAGAAAAACATGCCCCATCCCCTGCTAAACTTTGAGTTGATGGAAGAACGTAGAACATAGAATAATAGAGTTGGAAGTAGGGGGAGAGTTGTTAAGATTTATCTACAATGTTACAATGAAGTTGCAGTCAAACTTTCACCAAAGATAACAACAACAACAGAGTTGGAAGGGGCCTTGGAGGTCTTCTAGTCCAACCCCCTGCTTAGGCAGGAAACCTTACACTACTTCAGACAGATGGTTATGCAACATCTGCTTAAAAACTTCCAGTGTTGGAGCATTCACAACTTCTAGAGGCCACTTCTGTTCCACTGATCAATCATTCTGACTGTCAGGAAATTTCTCCTTAGTTCTAAGTTGCTTCTCTCCTTGTTTAGTTTCCACCCATTGCTTATCGTTCTACTCTCAGGTGCGTTGGAGAATAGCTGGACTCCTTCTTCTTTGTGGCAACCTCTGAGACACTGGAAGGCTGCTACCATCTCTCCCCTGGTCCTTCTTTTCATTAAACTGGATCAGTGGAACTGCCTGCCTCCAGAAGTGGTGAATGCCCCAACACTGGAAGTTTTTAGGAAGAGGTTGGACAACCCTCTGTCTGAGGTAGTGTAGGGTCTGCTGCCCAAGCAGGAAACTTTGCCCGGCTTTCCATATGGAAGAAATAAAATTTATCCAGAGCAACATATAACAAAAAGGTGGGGGAGAGCAATTGGAATCCAGGGAGGGTTGGAAATAAATCAACATTCAACCACAGATCAACTTTTAAAGCAAAAGCCAAAATCAAACAAAAAGTTTAAAATTCTTCTTCAGGCTCAGAAAATGAATCTGCCTGACAGGAAGACAGATCCACCCAGTGGCTTTTCAATCGCTCTTAGAGGGAACTGACATTGTGATGGTTCGCGTCCTGAGCAAATAATCCTGGATTCGGAGGATGCAGAGGCTGTGGAGCTGCGATACAGGCGCCCTGTGTTTCTGCCGTCCGAGATTGACAGTGAATTAGATGAGGGGGTCAGGGTCAGAACAACCCTGGCCTTCTGAACTTCGTGGCATGAGTGAGTCACCACTTCCTGTCAGGAATGATTTAGCATTCAGGAGAAGAGGAGGAGCCTCTTGTGGATGGAAGAGTTCGGAGGGCATCTAGGAGACACAAATGGTTGGATAAGAGGTGATTGACCCATGAGTCGTATATTGCTGGCTATTGGGTCACGCCCTCACACTATTTAAGGTTAAGGTATATCCCGCTTTGTTGCAGAAAACAATGTCATTCATTTCAGAATCATCTCGTCTGGACTCTTGAATTCAGCCTGTGTTCCAAACGAGCCCATTCTTATCTTTGCTAGTGAGCTTCAGTCTCCCAGTTAATTTCTGAGAACTCCTCCTTGGAACTCTGGCTGCAGCTGGTAATTATTACCGTGTTTATCTTCGCTCTGAGATTTTGGCCAACGGACAAGTCTTTGCTAGATAGAGTGCCTTCCGACCCCTGTCCTATTGTATCTCCTATATCCCATATATCTTCTATCCCTATATCTTTCTTCTATTTTCTTACTGATTTATTTTATCCTATATTCTCTCTTCTATTCTTTCTCTAATTTCTCTTTCCTCAAAGGTGTCCTCGATTACCTTCCTTGAGTATTACTGTGTATTGGACAAAATAAATAAATAAGTAAATAAAAATAAATAAATAGATTTGCTTCTCCCTTTGAACAGACTCTTAAAAGACTCTTCGAATACTGAGACTGTCGTAAATATTAAATCCTCTTATTTGTTAGGCAATCGGTGTGCATCTGATTATTGGGGATGGGCACTAAGGCAGGACAGAAATCTTCAAGACCCCTCCTTCCCTACTGGGTGCAGGTCAACTCAGGTCACCCCCTAAAGGTCCCCATTCCAGACCAGGGAGCAGCACTGCCAAAGAACCAGGTTAATGGGAGAAATCAGCAGATTGACGGTGCGAGAGACAATAAATTCTCATCCTGCAGCAGCCGTTTTGAATGTGGGATCAAAGAGGATCCAGAATTGATTGGTCTCATTGCAAAAGCCCAGAATTGTGGGGTGGGACATTGGATGGTCTTACTCGCCTCTGACCTTGTTCCAACACAACAGAAACGAACAGTGATGAATTGCTTCTCTCCCCGGGGTATTTAATCAAAAGAGAAGATAATAAGGCCATTGGCTGACTGATCAAGATTCAGAAGAACGTCCCATCATCTACACACAGAAGTCTTCTTCTTCCTCGACGGATCACAGGACGATCATTAAAAAGCCCTAAGACATTTCAAGGAATAAATCACTTCCAACCCAGTTGGAGTAGAAATATATTTGAAGTTGCCGTTGAAATTCCTGTAGCTTTTATTCCTTTTCCGTCCAATAAATTTTGTTCAGCTTTGCGATCATCCTTATTAATATTCATCCTTTCCCACAAACATTTTATGTTTGCATTTCCCAAACATGCACATTTTACTTTGGGTATGTATGAGTTTTAAGCACACAGGCCCCTTCTGGTTCTCTATTTCAGTGTTCCCCAACCTTGGCAACTTGACTAAACAATGTCGTTTGGCAGAACCCGGGGAAGAGCCTTCTCTGTGGCGGCCCCGGCCCTTTGGAACCAATTCCCTCCAGAGATTAGAATTGCCCCCACCCTCCTCGCCTTTCGTAAACTTCTTAAAACCCACCTCTGCCGTCAGGCATGGGGGAACTGAGATATTCTTTCCCCCTAGGCCTTTACAATTCACGCATGGTATGTTTGTATGTATGTTTGGTTTTACAATAAGGTTTTTTTTAGTTGTTTAGTATTGGATTGTTACATGCTGTTTTTGTCACTGTTGTTAGCCGCCCCGAGTCTGTGGAGAGGGGCGGCATACAAATCCAATAAATGAATAAATAAATATCTGGACTTCAACTCCCAGAATTTCCCAGCCAGCATTCGCTGGTTGGGGAATTCTGGGAGTTGAAGTCCAAATATCTTCAAGTGGCCAAGGTTGGGAAACACTGCTCTATTTGATCCAAAATCTACACAAGGGTCTAAAAAGTAGATACAACGCACAGAATAGCCCACATTCTGGCAGAGAGAAGTTCTCCAAGGAGGGGCTCACCAAACGGTGGAAGCAAACTGCCCACTTCTGGCGCAGTGCAAACAGGCAGGGAAGGTAAGTACAGCCCATCCTTGATCATGGGTATTAATGGGCTGGCTCCAAACCTAGATAAAAACGCATGTGGTCTTTGTAATAAAGAGCCATATGAACCTTCTACCTGTCGAGCCGATGCAGAATTCAATTCAATTCAATTTATTAGATTCGTATGCCGCCCCTCTCCGAAGACTCAGGGCGGCTCACAACAATAATAGATAGTAGTAGATCCTTGGAACAAACTTCCAGCAGACGTGGTTGGTAAATCCACAGTAACTGAATGTAAACATGCCTGGGATAAACATTGATCCATCCTGAGATAAAATACAGGAAATAGTATAAGGGCAGACTAGATGGACTGTGAGGCCTTTTTCTGCCATCAGTCTTCTATGTTTCTAATAAAAACAATATTCCAGCGAAAACAAATCTAATATTAAAAAGCACATAAAGCCCTATCATATTTTAAAAAGCAAACAACATATACATACCCAAACATAAATATATAAAAAAAAGCCTGGGGGAAAGGTGTCTCTACTCCACCATGCCTGGCGGTATAGATGGGTCTTGGGTAATTTACGAAAGACAAGGAGTGTGGGGGCAGTTCTAATGTCCGGGGGGAGTTGATTCCAGAGGGCCGGGGCTGCCACAGAGAAGGCTCTTCCCCTGGGGCCCGCCAAACGACATTGGGAGGAAAAACATGGGCTCGCCACACTATCATTAGAAGGCCTGTTGACTATGAGAATCTGGAAGAGGTGCCTCCAGGAGGGAACAGACGTATCCACAGTACATCCTTTCGAAACGTTCAAGGTCATCCTTTGTCCACCACCTGACCGGAAGTTGTTTTTACTGTTATTACATTTTACATTGCTTTTAATTATTATGATTGTTGTGAGCTGCCCAGAGTCCTATTGGATTTGGGCGGCATATAAATGTCACAAACAAACAAATGAATGAATTGTATTTCTATTTGTTTTATAAAACCATACGGCCCATAATTTTAAATCAGGCCATAAAGCAAGGAGTCCCAAGACTAGTCGGCCCTACACTGTCATGGTAAGAAAGTATAGTATCAATATTGCCCATTGCAGGACATGACCGAAGAAAGTTTTAAATGTACAGAGACTTGGCCAGCTCCTAAAATGGGCAGCTGCAAGGCTGTACATTTTTTTTTAAAAAACCCAGTGCTTGTAGAGATGCACAAATGAATAAAGCCTGCAATATTAAGGATTATTTGCAAAGGTTACAGCTGTTTGGGGAATATGGTCCCTGGATGGCGTCAGCTGCAAATAATATGCTTAGCAGTTTGCCATTTTTTAAAGAGCAAAGTCAGATGTAAAAATGGCTGCAAATAAATTCCCAGATATGCTATGTCATGAATAGCTAAACCACGGACTCAGATTTATATATATATGGGCCGAGAGGCAAATAAGGAGCTGTGATGTTCCTTCGATACACCAGGGTGATTCGACACAAAAATATGTAACCCTTCCCTGGTGCAGAGCTGAAGGGATTGGATACTGTAGCCTAGAGGATAATTCTCTGCCTTACAAGGCAAAGGTTGCAGGTTCAAGTCCCAGTGGGTATGGCTAGCTGATGAGGACAAAATAAGGCCGAAATAGATCTATCCTAGTCCCCCTTAATTTTCAAATTCAGCAAAAAAAACATGTGACATATATATAGAGAGAGGGGGGGGGGCATTTGCTGAGAAAGAAAACCTGACCCAGAAAAAGAGGCACGGGAGGGATTGTGAACAGGGCTGTCAAAGCAAACTCTGATGTTGCTCAAAACAACTGCAAATCCATTTTTAAACTTATCCATATGTGAGTCTGTTGTTACTTTTTAATCACAGCGTCTGAAAACGGGGCGAGCTGTGCCGAACAGAAGGCATTCAAGGGGACCTTATTTATTCATCATAATGTCTATGTTGCTAGACCTCAGTGAGACTTGGTGGTGTTCAACATACAAGACCCATAAAGCCATCCTCGCAGGATATATACAGTCAAAATAAATAATCATAATTAAGATGATGGACAAAATGACCACAGAACTAAAAGAAAAAGAAGACTCGGAATACTATAAAACGTGGAATTTACTATCAAGTGGCTGGACAAAAGAAAACAAAATGAGACATGAAATATGGAGAAATATTCATAAATGGCAAGAAAAAAAATGAATATTGTATAACATTAATATCAAAATTGAGAAATATACATATGAATAATGGGTTTTATAATTAAGTTTTCAATTGATGCAAAATATATAACTAAGATCACAATAAATGGAAAATTTAAAAGCATAGGATAGAAGTCGATGTTTATATGATTAATAGATGTTAATGAACAGATGTTTTGTAGGTGGTCCTGTTATGTGTTTCATAATGTTCTTTTTGTGTGTGTGTCTCTTTTTCCTGTTTTTTCCTTTTTGTGGGTTTTTTCCTGTATTCTGTTTGTAAAGTTTACCTGCCAATAACAATTATTTTTTAAATATTTTTTTTTAAATAAAAAAATCAGCAAAGTCTGACTGGTGCAAACCAGCAAACCGAGGGGTGTGTCTTTTGATGCGTCACTCGTACCAATCAAAATCACAGGGATAATCTGAAAACTCAATGAGATTTCCCCCAATATTTATTTTATTTGGAACAAATATGGAATATTATGGAATAGGCAAGGCAATTAGTCTGCTTCCACCAAATCACATTTTCTTTCTTTTTCCCCCCAATTTTTTTCCTTCACCTTCACACCTGTCTACACCTTTCCATATTGCATACACATAATTCCAAAATATTCTTTATTTCATAAGCCAATATCTTCATTAATTAATTAAATGATTCCCCCCTTTTGGCCAAGACCAGTTTGCCCCTCTTCCATCCTTCGTCCAATCCTTTTCTCCTCCTACCTGCTTTTCCTTCACTCCTTCTTTGCCTCTCTTTCCTTCTCTTTCTCTTCCTCATCCTCACTCACCTTCTCTTCCTCCCTTTCTACCTTTCCTAGAACGTTTTCCAACCTAAAAAAAATAAAACAGACTGATGCTGTATATCCAACTTTAAAATATAGACCCACTACTGATTTTTAATCTCTACTTCGGACGAAAGAAAGAAAGAAAGAAAGAAGGGAGAGAGAGAGAGAGAAAGAAAGGAGGGAGGGAGGGAGGGAGAGAGAGAGAGAGAGAAAGAAAGAAAGAAAGAAAGAAAGAAAGAAAGAAAGAAAGATACAATTTCATTGTAACTTCCACCCCTAAGAGGGCTAATTTTGTCACCTGGCTTCTCCTTTCAATTAATACCAAACTTCTATCAAAACTCTTTAATAACTGTTACGTTCACTTTCCCTAAACTTTGTAGTTCCCTGTCCTTCCGAATGTCTCGGCCTATGGCTCCCTCCCCTTATCTTCTCCCTTTGTTTTCTGTATTTGTTTTCTTCTCATTTATAACGTAACTAAAAGCCTCAACAATATTTTTATATAATCGGAACGTGCCTTCTTATGTTCACGATCATTAACTCCTCCACTCGAAACAGAATACTACTCTACGAATCAAGACTTACAATCCTGGATCTTGAAACCTTGGAACTACGACACCTCAAACACGATTGAAGTATTGCCCACAAGATCATATGCTGCAATGATGACTTCAGCTTCAACCGCAACAACACAAGAGCACACATTTCGAGCTTAATATTAACCGCTCCAAACTTGACTGTAAAAAATATGACTTTAGCAATCGAGTTGTGGAAGCATGGAACTCATTACCGGACTCCGTAGTATCACCCCCTAACCCCCAACACTTTACCCTTTGACTGCCCACCATTGACCTCACCAGGTTGTAAGAGGTCAGTAAGGGGCGTGCATAAGTGCACCAGAGTGCCTACCGTCCCCTGTCCTATAGTCTCGCTTCTATCTCGTATATCTTCTCTACTATCTCTTCTATTCATTATATCTCTTCTATCTCTTTTATCTCATATTTTCTGCTATTCTCTCTAGTTACATTTTACTCCTATATTTCTTTTCTATACTTTCTTGGATACATTCTACTCGTATATATCCTCTATAACCTTCATTGTGTATTATTGTGTATTGGGCAAAACAAATAAATAAATAAAATAAATTATTCCCTAAATGCCAAAGCAAAGCAACCAAAAACTAAACCAACTTTTTTTTAAAAAATGCATCAAAAAATGCATCAAAAATAACCCCCACATGATTCACTATTTAATTATCCAGAGACGATGAATATATGCGGGCAAGTTTTAGGAAAAAGAAAAGGAAAAAACCCAGCAACAATCCTCTCATTTTTTTCATAACCCTGCTTGTATCAGGCTAGATGCCGTGAAAACACACTGTACAGTTCTTGATTTATGGCTGGTGTATAGCGTGTCCTTGTATTTAGAGCAGTGACCTCAATAAATAAATAGTGAATCACCTGGGGGTTTTTTTTCCCCCTAGGATATTTTTGGGCCAATATGATGGAAGCCTCTTTGGAAACACTCCACGAAAACCTTGGTGCAAGGCAAGATCGATTCCCCACGGAGGTTTCCTTGTCTCTGATGATGCTGGGCAGATGAAAAGCAGAGGCAGAAATACTCACAGGTTACTAATGTCCTAGAAAGCAACCAGGTGCTGCTTCTTCATGCCATTTTCCCCTATTGCAGAGATTTGAGCAAATGATTTTCTTTTTAAACCTCCGTGTTCTTAACTCCCTCCCTATTGAAATGCACCCTTAATTGATGCCTTATTTTGAGAGGTAAGAATTAGAAACAAGCTGTTGCCCTCCTCAAAATGGGAACAGTTATTTTTCATTTAGGGGGTGCGTGCTCCTTTGCCACCCTCCAGGTGACCTGCGTGGTCGTGCACAGGCAGCCAAGCATTTTGGGAAAGTTATATAGGCCTGTAATTGTTTGTTTGATCTTATCTTTTCTACTTCCTAAAAGGCCTTTGCAACAGGCATTCCTTTGCATTGGGCATTCTATAACTTTGTAAACAACCAACTCAAAGACCCCTCAAAGGACCAAGTGGTAAAGAATAGAATGATGAAGCCCTTAAAGCCTGCTTATCTGTCTGTCCATCCTTCCATCCATCCATCCACCCACCCATCCATCCATCCAACCATCTACCCATCTACCTACCTACCTACCCATCTACCCATCTACCTACCTACCTACCCATCTACCCATCTACCTACCTACCTACCCATCTACCCATCTACCTACCTACCTACCTACCCATCCATCCATCCATCTATCTATCCATCTACCCATCTATTTATTTGATTTCTATGCCGCCCTTCTCCGCAGACTCTTGGCAGTTCACAACAGAAGAAAATACAAAACATGTAAGAAACCTAATATTAAAAACATGCTCTCAAACCATAATGCATTAAAACCAGTCATCAACATTTATCATACGCTATGCATTCAATTGTTTGCCAGGGCTAGACGTTAAAAATTCAACGGGGCCAGGCCTGTGAAAACCTTGTACAAAACCTTGCAGAAGGCCAACAGGGTGGGGGCAGTCCTAATCTCCAGGGGAGCTGATTCCAGAGGGCTGGGGCCGCCACAGAGAAGGCTCTTCCCCTAGGCCCCGCCAGACGACATTGTCTAGTTGATGGGACCTGGAGAAGGCCGACTCTGTGGGACCTGATTGGACGCTGTAAAGCCTTTGACTCAGTGGTACATGGCACACTTCTTCTGAAGCTCAAATCCTATGGCATCTCTGGTCCCCTTCATGATTGGATAACTGACTGAAGTCCTCATGATGTCACCAGTTGCTATCGCTTTGAGCAAACCAGTCCAAATCGGGAGAAAACTACATCTTTTATGATTCTTGATGAATATATTTTATTTTCCTTTGATGCATCTCCTTGTGTGTCCAATAACACTTGGACAGTAAAGAATTCTATTCTAAATACTCGCTCACAAATCCTATAAAACATGCTATCAAATAGAAAAACGGTAAAGGAAGACAGCCTTTCCTATATAGGTGTCCGTATACCACTAAGACCCATTACACGTTGCTTAATTTACTGATGTATGCCTAGACATTCTTGCACAAATAAACGCTCGTAATCTTTGCTCGACCTGTGGCTTAGAAATTAAAGACTTTCATTAAATATTAACAGACAAATTAACAGTTGGAGTCCTGGGTGCTCTCTGAGCTTGGTTGCTTTCATTAATAATAATAATTTAATAATAATTTATCATATTTGTATGTTGCCCCTCTCCGAAGACTCGGGGAGGCTCAGAGCAACAGTAAACAATGTATAACAAATGCAATAATTAAAACTATTACTAAAAGCCCTATATCATTAAATTAAAAAAAACCAACCATATCCCAATCATAACCATACATAAATCTTTGTAGCCTAGGGATACATCAATTACCCCATGCCAGGCGACATAGATGAGTTTTCAAAGTCTTGCAGAAGGCAAGGAGTGTGGGGGCAGTTCTAATCTCCGGGAGGAGTTGATTCCAGAGGGCCGGGGCCGCCACAGAGAAGGCTCTTCCCCTGGGTCCCGGCAGACGACGTTGTTTGGTCGACGGGACCGGGAGAAGGCTAATCGAGAATCAACTTTTATGGAGTTAAAGGGAGTTTATCAGCATACAAACCCAATTAAATCTTAAATCTAAATCTTAAAAAATCCAAAAGTTCCAGCCCCATCCAAACAAGATACCCCACAAGAATTTGCCATGCTGTCACTCATCGGAGCAATAACGGTTTCCGTAAAACCTACGGAGCTGAAAGGAGGCTGGGTGAGGTCAAGACAAATGGCCGCATGAATAAATAACAAGGCAGCTTTCTGGGAAAACAGGTCCAGGCTCCGTCAGAACGAATGCCATGCTGAAAAAGACCTCACCAACATCCCCTATCGATTTTGTTTCTCAAGCCAACTGAATTATTAGCCAAAATGCTCACGAGATGGAGGATGGCTAATTGAGGCTTAATGATTTCCAGTCTTTGGAACCAGAGGTGGGAATTTCCCCTTCAGATGCGGCTGAATTATCTTGAATTAAGTCTGAAACCAAGGAAAACAGGCCTTGATCTGATTAAGAAGGAGGGTCGAGACCTCAAAGCCTTTCCCGTCTCGAGCACGGCTCAAATTCTGCCATCCTTCTGCTTTCTTGAATACGTTCGGCTTCTACTTTAAAGCCCCTCCTACGTAGACAACTCTGGGCCTCTTTGGACCCCTATCCAAGCCGCCTGGTCGATAGCCCTGGGCTGCCTTTTATGCTGAGAGATTATGATCTATTCCGAGCCTCTGCCATTCACTAGAGGAGCCTCAAAGGGTCAGTTTTGTTCACCGTGAATGTTTTTATCATTTTGGGGAGATACCAGTTTTCTTCCAAGATTCATTGAAATGTAATCTTTCTTCAAAGGCAGCAGTTCCCTAACCTTTCTGGCTTTGCATATCCATCCATCCATTTATATTTATATTTGCAAATGATCTGCCCATTGGGTCCTTGCTGTGTTTCCTAAGTGAATAGCCCACAATAAGGGATTCAAATTTCATGGGTAATAGGTTTGCTGATTACTAGGAATAGTCAGTATTTGATTTTTTTTTTAATTACTCAGCCAAGAAGGTCATTATTTCTCTAATAGGAGCTGGCACGTTGTTCTTCACCCGTTCAGTTGTCACCCCATGTCTGGCATGTTAATTGCCCCTTTCCACCCAAGACCAGGCAGGTTGGAATTTGGCCGCGTGTCGTGGGCAGTGCTTGGCTTTGCATCCGTCCCATTCAGACACTGAAGGGAAGCCAGGGGCTAATGAGTGGGACCCAAATCAAGGTTTTATCACTTCTCATGGAATGTTAAGGGGCAGAGCAAAGTGGCTGCCACTTCCAATGGGCCTCATTAAGGAGCAGGAGACGTAGGACTCACCCTTGGTCTCTCAAATCTCTCGACTCTCCACATAAGGGAGGAAAGTTACTGTATTTTTCAGAGTATAAGATGCACCTTGTTCCTCCCTAAAAGAGGCTGATTATTTGGGTGAGTCTTATACTCTGAGTGTAGCTTTCCCCCCTCCCCAGCCCTAACTGCTAATGATCTTCCAAGCTCTTACTTTGCAGGCTCTTTCATTGATACTCTCTGCAAAGAATGTTTTCCAAGCCCTAAGTCTTTGCAGGGTTTTTTTCCCCATTGCTCTGACTTGCTCCGAATGTTTCTTTCCAGGTGCTAACGGTGTCCCCAGCTCTTACTGGCTTGCAAGCTCCTTCATTGTTACTCTCTGTGAATAACATTTTTTTAAAGCCCTCACCAGGGGATAAAATAATGTGCTGGCGACGCTAGCCAGGTGAATACCTGGTAAACAGATTCCTTTCCTTATTTTCCTCCCCAAAAACAAAAGTGCATCTTATATACTCCAAAAAATACAGTAGGCGAAAACCTGCAGCATTGTACCCAGGGTTGCCATTAGGAACAATCTTTTTTATTTAAAAAAACCCTAAAAACTAAACTAAAATACATACAGTTTTAGAGCCTGGTTTAGCATCATGATGGGTAGTTAGACAGAACCTGGGATCAGGTTCTGTCCTACACATTGGGAAGAAGAATCTGAACTCCAAATACAAACTGAATAATCAAATTATCACAGATAATCCCCACTCGGTCAAGGACCTTGGAATACTAATAACTAAATATCTAAGTGCCAAAGCCCACTGCAACAACATCGCCAAGAAGGCTTCAAGAGTTGTGAACCTAATCCTACGTAGCTTCTGCTCTGGCAATCTCACACTACTTACCAGACCTTACAAAACTTTTGCCAGATCCATCCTCGAATATAGCTCATCTGTTTGGAACCCATATCGCATCTCAGACATCAACACCCTTGAAAACGTCCAAAGATACTTCACCAGAAGAGCCCTTCACTCCTCCACTCAAAACAGAATACCCTACGAAACTAGACTTACAATCCTGGGCCTAGAAAGTTTAGAACTAAGATGCCTTAAACAAGATCTAAGTATTGCCCACAAGATTATATGCTGTAACGTCCTGCCTGTCGGCGACTACTTCAGCTTCAACCACAACAACACAAGAGCACACAACAGATTTAAACTTAAGATTAACCGCTCCAAACTTGACTGTAAAAAATACGACTTTAGTCACCGAGTTGTCAAAGCGTGGAACTCATTACCGGACTCCATAGTGTCATCCCCAAACCCCCAACCCTTTACCCTTAGATTATCCATGGTTGACCTCTCCAGATTCCTAAGAGGTCAGTAAGGGGCGAGTACAAGTGCACTAGAGTGCCTTCCCTCCCCTGTCCTATTGCTCTCCTATATCTCCTATACCTTTCTTCTATTCCTATATCTCTTCTTCTATTCTTTCATTGATATGTTCTATTACTATATCTTCTTTTCTATTCATATATTTTGCTATGAGTATCTCCTCTATAACCTTCAACATGTATTTTACTATGTGTATGCGCACTAAAATCCTCATTGTGTATTGGACAAAATAAATAAAATAAATAAAGGTTGGATTAAGGCTTATTTTATCTTACAGGAGGCCTGCACAAAGCTTCATAGCTTCATAGGACTGGATTCAATCCACAGCACAATCGACCCCTGTTGTGACTTCGGACTAACCCATGTTGAGCCTACTCTAAAACCTGGCCTGCCAATCAGCTAATCTCCACCAGTCTCTTCCATTCCCTTTTTTCCCATCCCAGATAGTCCTTCTCAAGTCTACGGGTTTCTTTTTCCCTCCTTTCACTCGCCAAGCAGTATATGCATCCTTTTATTGCCAGGGGGCAGTTATGAAAACTTTATGCTATCTCGGCTACTACTACCTTTAATAAATAACATGTTTTGGCCAGGTGTCTATGTAGCTGGAATTTAGATGGGTATGGATAGCTGCAGGCTGTCACGTGGCCAACTCAAAGGTTGCACATCAAATAAAGTGAACGTCAGGCGCGAGGAATCAGGAATCAAGAGTTATTCAGCCGAGAACAAGTTTCACCCATTGCAAGTTCACTACCAGAATCTGAACTGCAGACAGTCAAGGCAAACTTAGACAAGACTCAATGGAATTCATGGAAGGCTATAGTACTTAAATTTCTTGGTCATAAAGGGACTCCAAACACACCAATTGGCATGGTTCCACCATTAGAAATCATCAAAATGTGTTTATTTCTGCAGAAATTATTGAAATGATCAAGAAATGATCTGGGACCTATTCTTTTTAATATGTTTGTGAGTGACATAGGGGAAGGTTTGGTAGGGAAGGTTTGACTATTTGCCGATGACTCTAAAGTGTGCAATAGGGTTGATATTCCTGGAGGCGTCTGTAATATGGTAAATGATTCAGCTTTACTAGATAAATGGTCAAAGCAATGGAAACTGCAGTTTAATGTTTCCAAATGTAAAATAATGCACTTGGGGAGAAGGAATCCTCCATCTGAGTATTGTATTGGCAGTTCTGTGTTAGCAAATACTACAGAAGAAAAGGATTTAGGGGTAGTGATTTCTGACAGTCTCAAAATGGGTGAGCAGTGCAGTCAGGCAGTAGGGAAAGCAAGAAGGATGCTTGGCTGCATAGCTAGAGGTATAACAAGCAGGAAGAGGGAGATTATGATCCCGCTATATAGAATACTGGTGAGACCACATTTGGAATACTGTGCTCAGTTCTGGAGACCTCACCTACAAAAAGATATTGACAAAATTGAAGGGGTCCAAAGACAGGCTACAAGAATGGTGGGAGGTCTTAAGCATAAAACGTATCAGGAAAGACTTCATGAACTCAATCTATATAGTCTGGAGGACAGAAGGAAAAGGGGGGACATGATCGAAACATTTAAATATATTAAAGGGTTAAATAAGGTCCAGGAGGGAAGTGTATTTAATAGGAAAGTGAACACAAGAACAAGGGGACACAATCTGAAGTTAGTTGGGGGTAAGATCAAAGGCAACATGAGAAAATATTATTTGACTGAAAGAGTAGTAGATCCTTGGAACAAACTTCCAGCAGACGTGGTAGATAAATCCACAGTAACTGAATGTAAACATGCCTGGGATAAACATAGATCCATCGTAAGATAAAATAAGAAAATAGTATAAGGGCAGACTAGATGGACCATGAGGTCTTTTTCTGCCGTCAGACTTCTATGTTTCTATGTTTCTATGAATATTGTTGGCAGAGGAAAGGCTCCAAATCAGGAAAATGGCACAAAAATAAAGGCCTGGTTTTGTGACTATACATGGTGGACATTGCAGACTCAGGGGGAAATGGAGCAAAGCAATTCAGCCATTGCTGAACCCAAAATGAAACATATCAGGAGTCACCAGTTCATCCATCCTAAATCTTACACATTTACATGAAGTAAATGCTTTGACTTGTCTTCCACTCAATTGATTTACATATAGCACAGCACAGAACAGCACAGAACAGCACAGAATAGAATTCTTTATTGGCCAAGTGTGATTGGACACCCAAGGAATTTGTCTTTGGTGCAGATGTTCTCAGTGTAGATAAGGAGTGAGTGAGTAAGGGAGGGAGGGAGGGAAGGACTGATGGAAGGAACGGAAGGAAGGAAGGAAGAAAAGAAAGGAAGGAAGGAAGGAAGGAAGGAAGGAAGGAAGGAAGGAAGGAAGGAAGGGGAAAGGAAAGAAAGAGTTTTGCAAATATCTAGAATATCCAGAACTAAATCAGTAGGCATTATATACTGTATAGACAAACATGCTAATAGGCTTCATTTTTATTGATTAAAAGTAGCCTAAAATATAGAATTATAGAGCCGCTGATTAATATAAAGAAGATACAACCACAGAAGCTGACATAGAAAAGAGCAGAGAGCAAAGCCATTTCTTACTCCAAGAGGTTCAAGGACTCTTAAATATTATTTGCCTAATTTTGTACAGCACTGCATAAAACCTGGCTATCTTATATTTTATTCCAGGATTAATATCAGAAATGAAGAGTTGCTTTTACTGCTGGTCATTATATCCAGTTTTACTAACCACAGGGAACATCTAGAGTGTTTCATGAGCACAATTTATATATATATATATATATTACACGAAACAAACATTCGCTTCTGATTTCTGCAAAAATTAAAAAGGACCCCAAATTTACGACGGTGGCATTTGTTTAATGACCGTCACAAAAAAAGGACAGTAAAAGCCTTTTCCGATCACATGGGGATCTGCTCTAACAATCACCGAGACTTATGGCCACAATTGCTGGGCTCAATTGTGGTCGTAAATCCAGGACTACCTATAAAGCGCAGTAATGTTTGGTTTCTTTGATGGGTAGAATGCCCATCGTATCTTTTATCTGGGCAACCTGCCTCGGGTTATTCCCCATTCACCTTCTCTGATCAAAAAGGTTATTGACTGTGATTTGGACTCCCGGCATACAAAATACAGTGGTACCTCGTGATATGAACCCCCCATGATACGAATATCTCGAGATACGAACTGGGGGTTCGGAAATTTTTTGCCTCTTCATATGAACTTTTTTCGACTTACGAACCCACCGCAGATCGCAAAAAGGCTGGGCATCGCTGCCCGGCTGTCACCTTTTAAAAAAACTGGGGGGCTTCTCGGCGTTCTCCCAAACCCGAACTCGAACCCGACAGACAGACAGACAGATGAACAAATGAACGAACAAACAAATAAATAAACAAACAAATAAATAAAATCAGTTCAGATGCCTTTGATTTGATGGACTGAGTTGAATCAACACTCTAAAGAAATTCCTATTGCTACGAATCACAGCCCGCTTTTCCTTGGGATAGGTTGGTATTTGTACACCAGCAATGAGATTTCCTAAAACAACGCGCGTTCCCTACATTGCCATCCTGAAAACACTCACTCCTCACCGAGGAGATGTGTTCTAGATGTATTCCAGATTCTAGAACACTCTTCAGACAGAAATCATAGGAAGGGCCGGCCCTGAATGCGAAACAAGTTTATCCTTTTACACTGTAACAGAACTTCTGCTATTTCACGCAAGAGAAAATTGTGTCTACAGTCTATGTAAAGTGTGAAATAGAGAAAAAAACAATAATTTTGTTAAAATTGGATTGGGGTTTTTTTTAGATTAAGTTAAAATTTGCCCAACTGATTTTCTTCCGTATATGTATATTCATGCAAAAAATAAGACTTCAAATCAAGAGAAACTATATATTACAGGTTATATATTTTTTGGCCTTTGGTTAAGATTTAATTATGTCTTCAAAGCAAAAAAAAATAAAAATTACAACAATAATAGAAAACCTTGATGGGATTCTTTCTCTAAGGTAAGCGTATCAATTTTTAATCCTGAATACTAAAATGCAATATTAGCTATAAGTCTTCGCGGCCAGTGATGAGCGGCTGGCGCCTCTTTTAAAAGAAATACTATTTTTAATTAACCTATTGATTTCTTGGAAGGGGTTTGCTGGAATCAATGAAAACAATCACACTGAGAAGGCGAGAGCGCCCCCCCCCCTTCAAAAGCATTATAAATCATATTTACATTTTAAATATTAAAACTGAAAAAAGCAATCGTGAGGGTCTATCTGCTGGAATCAATGCAAATTAAGTAGATGGGAGGGGGAGAGCGACGTATTTCAGAAATGAACGATCGTAGCGATGATGTGGCAGTGAGGGCCACAAAGAGGAATTAACAGTGATGCTGAATCTATCATGTTCTCAACAAGCCATGCGCCACCGCTAAGGAATCACCTCTATTAACAAGCATTAATTTTGTCAATAGCGTCTGCAGGAGAGTCTGGGGTGCTGCACATCCTCTCCACCACCCGTTGACCTTCCGGGAGGGGGCAGCACCGTCTCTGGAGCACCACACCCAGATCCAGCCACGGGTTGGTTCCATAGAGCATCCTCCTTGTGAACTCACCACTTTCCTCTTTCTGCTACATATTCAAAAAGGGTTGTTAGGGGTCGTGATTTCCGACAGTCTCCAAATGGGGGAACAGTGCAGTCAGGCGGTGAGGAAAGCGAGTCGAAGGCTTGGCTGCATAGCTAGAGGTATCACAAGCAGGAAGAGGGAGATTGTGATCCCACTGTATAGAGCACAGATGAGACCCCATCGGGAATAATACTGTGCTCAGTTCTGGAGACCTCACCTACAAAATGATACTGATAAAATTGAAGGGGTCCAAAGACGGGCTTCAAGAATGGTGGAAGGTCTTAAGCATCAAACAGATCAGGAAAGACTTCATGGACTCCATCTGTAGAGTCTGGAGGACAGAAGGGAAAGGGGGGACAGGATGAAAACATTTAAATACGTTAAAGGGTTCAACATGGAGATAAGGAGGAACTTCCTGACGGTCAGAGCGATCAACCAATGGAACAACCTACCAGCGGACATTGTGAACTCCAACACTCTGGATATTTCTAAGAGAAGATTGAAAGGCCACGTGACTGGTGTACTATAGGGTTCCTGCTTGGGCAGAGGGTTGAACTCGATGGCCTTCATGGTCCCTTTCAACTCTAACAATAAATAAATAAGGTCCAGGAGGGAAGTGTTTTTAATAGGAAAGTGAACACAAGAACAAGGGGGCACAATCTGAGGTTAGTTGGGGGAAAGGTCAGAAGCAATGTGAGAAAATATTATTTAAGTGAAAGAGTTGTAGATGCTTGGAACAAACTTCCAGCAGACTTGATTGGTCAATCCACAGGAACTGAATTGAAACATGCCTGGGATAAACATAGATCCATCCTAAGATAAAATATAGGAAATAATATAATACCGTCAATCTTCTATGTTTCTATGATGTTTCTATGTTACTATGTTTCTACGTTTCGTTAATCCGTGGCCAAACAGCATGGGAGGAAGCGAGCCGACAGCGAGGTCAAGTTAGAACCCACCCCTGGATACATGTGATAGCAGCGCTCCAAATATTTGAGGGGCTGACACAAAGAAGAGGGGTCATCCTTCTCTAGGACCCATTTTCTGAAGAGGAAAGGCATCAGCCTGACCACCAAATGAAGATCAGTTTGTGCCACCATTTTCTCCAAAGAGGGCAGAGAAGAGCAACAAGAGTGAGGAGGGGGCTGGGGGCTAAAACCTATGAAGGACAGTTGCAGGGATGGGGCAGGTCTCCTCTCGGGAGAAGAAGGACGGGGCAGAGACGCTAGTCGCCTCCCAGGATATTAAGAGCCGGAATGACCCAGTGGTTAGAGGGCAGCACTGCAGGCTCCTTCAGCCAACTGCTAGCTGTAGTTCAGCAGTTCAAATCCCACCAGGCTCAAGGTGGACTCAGCCTTCCATCCTTCCCAGGTGGGTCAAATGAGGACCCAGATTATTGGGGGCAAATAGGCTGATTTTGTAAACAACTTAGAGAGGTTGTAAAAGCACCGTGAAGCGGTAGATAATTCTAAAGGCTTTTGCTATTTCTATTTGATGGGCTGCCACAAAAAAGACGGGGTCTCAACTTATTCTCCAAAGCAGAACAAGAAGCAATGGACAGAAACTGATAAAGGAAATAATAATGATAATGATAATTGTACATACTCCTGGTCAGTTGGAGGATGATGAAGATATTGAGGACTCGGATTCAGATAGTGTTTATGGATAAGTGGGGGGCTCGGGGTTACAGGTAGTAGAACAGGTGGGAGGCCAGCCACAGGATGGGGCTATGAGTGCAGGATCTAGCGAGGGAGAATCAGACGTTCACTGGGTTAACCTTAAATTCAGAAGGGCCCAAAAACATAGAGAACAGAGGTCTGGAAGAAGATATTAAGGAGAGGATTGGGTTAAATACTGTAGTGATGTATTCAGGGGGTCAGTGGGGAAGAAGGGTGGAGTTTCAACATTGCGGAAGAGAAAAATTGATGTTTTTCTTGCCGCTCTCAAGTAAGCAAAAGTATTTTGTGTTGATTAACAGTCAGGGCTGCTGTTTTTAGAAATCATGCTGTTAGGAAAATAAATCTTGTTAAGTGGAGAAGGAGAAGGAATGTGTGGAATGCAGTCAAGGGAGATAACGGACCAACAGATAAGTGCGTGTATGAAATGTGCTTGAATTCCAGAAGAGCAGAGAAATAAATGGAGTTTCTTTATTCATGATATAATGCATTTAATAAGAGTTATTTGTAATGGCTAAATTTCTACCAGAAACCAGAACAACGACAACAACAACAGCAACAACAATAATAATTTATTAGATTTGTATGCCGCCCCTCTCCGAGGACTCAGAATCAATCAGGAACCAAGGAGACATTTCTTGACAGCAGGAGCAATTAACCTATTACGTCCTTATTCAAATTCATGAAACAATCTCTCTTCATCCTTCCCTCTCTGCAAATCATTTTACATGAAGCCAAAAATATTTACCTAATGCAAGAAGGCAGATACATTCAGAAAAAGGGTGAAGGACCGCTTGCAAATATAATGTTAGCTCAATTTTCCTGATTTAATTCAGAGATGCCTAGATGACATCCTTAGGAGCTGAGGTGCCTTTGCAGGGTATCCATTACCTTGAATTTACATAGCTTTTAGTATTTTTCGTTTTGTTTCGTTACAGAAAAGAAAATCCATTTAATCCATCTCGGAGATCTGGTGTACCAGTTAAATGGCAGTACAGTCAAAGAAGAAGGGAGCATTTTAATAAATTTCCACCAGGACACAGAGTTTTTCCTCTGTAATTATATCAGCGGGGCCTAGCCATTAAGCGGTAGTCAAGCAAATAATGACTGCCAGGTCCTGATACGTTTTAAATAGAGGAGCCATCAGGCCATCAAATATTTGGTATGGGGTAGCACCGTTAATCAAAATACACCTATGAAATTTCAGCACCTCGTCGATTTTACTGTACACCTGTCACGGGATTTATAGAAGTGACTATTAAATAAGGAGAGAGAAATGCGATTTATAAGCATAGGGTTTGTGTGGTTTTTTTGTAAAAGGTATGGAAATGTATGCCTTTTCACACGGGCAATCTATATCAGCCTACTGTTGTTGTTGTTGTTGTTGTTGTTGTTATTATTATTATTATTATTATTATTATTATTATTATTATTTTAAAAAGCTTTTCGGCCTTTGTTCCCACAAATGTCCTTGAACTTCTGAGCCAAAAAGCCAGGTTATTTCCCATCCCAGATTTATAGGTTACCATCTATCCTGAGAGTTTCAATCTGCTGCTGCAAAGCTTTACAAGGAACTGGGCACCTATCTATTATCGCTACCATCACCGGGTGCTCTCAAGCCAAGGTGAGCAGGTGACCTTGGAGAGGAACGTTGGAAAGGCCAAAATGGAGACAGGACACAGAGTCTTCTTACGCTGACGAGAAGTGACAGCTTTGAAACCTGCGGCATTTTGAGAGCTCTCGTTTTGAGAATCTCCCTTTTCCGTGGCCTGTCAGAAATAAGTTTATTTCTGGAGATGATATTACAATGCAAGCAAACGGTTTGTAACCATGGGGCAGGCTGATGTAAACTACAATCCGTATACAATCGTGGGTTTGCTAACTGTGCTGCAACCTGATTGGCTGTAACTTATATATAAGGAGTAACACCCTTGCATGGGGGTGGTTTGTTAGTCTGGTTTGCGCTGGTTGCAGTGGTGGATGTAATAGCAGTGTATGATAGTGTTGTGATAGTTTATTGAGAGAAACCTTTTGCTAAGAAGAAAAGTAAAATATATTTTTACAAGAATGCCTGCTGCCGTACTTTCACAGTGTTGTTAATTGTGAACTGTGACTAGTTGGTGGGGTTACAAGCGCAAAACTCTCCCCCAACAAGGCCTTCAAATATTGTCTTGTTGTTAGACATCACTGGACTTTCTTGGGTTTTTTTTTCCCCCCTTGAAAACATTCTACTTGTTATCCAAGAAACTTCTTCCATTCGTGTATTTATGCACGTGGGCTTAATAGTGGTCAAATTGTTGTGGCTTGTGGGAAGACCAAGATTCAGAGCTTTATAGTTCATCCATGTAGGTATGAACTTGAATGTTACTCTAAGCTACTCTGTGCTACTCAAAGCTACACTCAGTGAAGGGATGCAAACGAGGGCGTGGCTTATTTTGTGGGTGTGGCTTGCTGGCCATGTGGCCATGTGGGAGTGGCTTGACAATCATGCAATGGGGGGCTGGCTTAAAGATCATGTGACTGGCTTAGAGGTGACCAACGTGAAGTCACTCGTGTCAAGGGTTTGGGTTAGAGTTAACTCAGGGGTAGGCAAAGTTGGCTCTTCTATGACACGTGGACTTCAACTCCCAGAATTCCTCAGCTAGCATGATTGGCTCAGGAATTCTGGGAGTTGAAATCCACAAGTCATAGAAGAGCCAGCTTTGCCTACCTCTGGGTCAGGGTGCCTGGCCTCTCCTCCCCTCAAAGAGAGAGAATTTCCCTCTCTATTTACTATGACTGAACATCCAAAATATACTCTTTAACTCTATGTATATATGCCATATGCGTACATACATATTACACACAGGCACACAAAAATATACCTTATCTACTATATAAAGTGTATGTACACACACACATGCACAGCTCTTCTAAAATTATACACCTCCAACCTCATTTACTGCAATAGGAAAAACAGACCCAGAGCCCAGAAGGGGGGGAAAAGGAAAAAAAAAATCAAAATTCTTCTACCAGTTCTGTGTACCTGACCGTACTCATAGGAGTCCATCACTGGCTACACTGTACTACTCTACTTTACTCTAGGTTCCCTCCCTTGTGGGACTCCCAACTACACTCCGCAAAAACCTTCCATTATTTATTTGATATGTTGCATTGCTTGAAGTTGCTCCCTTGGAGCCCCTGGATTCCCAGCGCATCACTCTAAGCAAACTTGAAATTGGAGTTAAATTAATATTGGGGAATCATCCTGGGCCCCATCCAGACGCTGCAGCCAGGTGGGAATTGGAGACATTTGCAGAGGGAATTCCCCAGGAATGTTTGAGTTAAAGACAGGGACTAAGAAATCCCTACATTCATTTGCCATTCTCTGTTTTCTCAAGGTCCCCTCTGTTAGGCAAAAAGTTTGATTTTGTTAAGTGTTGAGGAGTGTGCAGAGTAACTCTGGAGTTACCAAGATACACAGAGGAAACATGGAGGGGGCAGATATCCAGCCAACAGCCCAGAGATACAAGTAGTAAGTCAGATAACCAGATACATTAAGTGTATAAGTATTATTTACTTCTGCAAACAGCTTAGTCAAGAACAATCCCAATCACACACATTTATCCCAGTCAATGCTCTCTATATACAATATTATAAGCCTCTCTCAATACATTAAATGATACTATAAGCTTTACTTACACAATACATTAAACCATCATGTGAACACCCAGTTCTACAGCATAGTCACACAGACAAACCCGAAATAGCAGTTAAAACAGGAATGTTTGTTATGAACGTGAGATTAAGAATGTGGACTTCGGCTGAGCTAAAATATAGGTAGGTTGGTAGGTAGGTAGATGGGACAGAGAGAGAGAGCGAGAGAGATGCTTCTGGCTCCCTCTTGTGGATAACTGCAATACTAACTCTTAAAGCTATAGTGTTATAATTCATTTAAACATACATTGATCGTTTGTTTATCTATTGCCAACCCCAACCAGTTATGTACATAGTACTAACAACTATATATAAACCCAATTAATAAAATAAATAAATAAAATAAACTTTGGCAGCTGAAAGAGTAAGAGTGGGACAGCTGCTATTTGACAAAAATTTTAGAAGTAACAAGGATCGGACGAGTGACATCAAGTCCTGATGGTGGCAAGAGGCCTGGGCCTTCAGTTCAACATGTATGTGTGGAAAGTTCCACTTTCAAGGGAAATAACATCAGTCAAGGTCAGGTGAAGAACCAAATTAGGGCCACTTTTTCACATAGATGACCGGCCATCCATCAAATGTGGGTCAGTGTAATGAGCATCTAGCTGAAGTTCCCTGCAAAACAGCAGCAGGTGGCTGGTAATATCACATCTGGAGAACCATGTGAACAGCTGGTGGCTCTCCTAGCATGAAGCTGTCAGTTATATGCATTTCTCTGATTTTTATTTTGAAAGCAAACTTTGGTGACAGAAGAGAGAATTTTGTTCTTTTGTACTTTATGTCGTGTTTTAGCCTGACGTTTCCGAGGAGTGGGGAGGATTGACCGGGATTTGCTTTCATTGTTGTTGTTTTTTAAGGCTGCTTCTCTGATGCTTGCTAAGAAACTGTCTTGGTGGAAGCATTTTAATGAGAAAGAAGCACAAAGAATAGGCGTCTTTAGCTAGAATATTTCTAAGAGGGAAAAGCTATTGCTATTAAAGCTATAGCGATAAACTTAGCCAACTAATGGCCGGCATTAATTTGGGGCTAGATAAGAGTCAAGGCAATTCAAGAGAGGTTGGACTTCAACCAGTGTTGGGAATGAAATGACTCCAGGCTGATCCTTCCCTTGACTCCACCCTCGGCCTCCCCTTCTCCTACAAAAGGAGGCTTATATTGTGCAGAGATATGACTTTGAAAACAATAGCCATTGGGGATGCTTTTGTTCCCAAATGGCCAAAGCCAAACTGTATATAACAGTTTGGGTTTGGCTATATATAAGCAAGCTAACAATGAATGCTTGTAGGAATTGAAGCACAATAGCTTTAAGAGTTAGGGTTGGAGATGTCCACAAGAGGGAGCCAGAAGTGTGATTCTCGCTATAATAATAACAATAGAGTTGGAAGGGACCTTGGAGGTCTTCTAGTCCAACCCCCTGCCTAGGCAGGAAACCCTACACCACTTCAGACAGATGGCTACACATCTTCTTAAAAACTTCCAGTGTTGGAGCATTCACAACTTCTCTTCACAACATATTTTTGCATGTGATAAAAATAGCCAGAGAAAGTTCAGGCTAACCATGATGGCAGAACTGAACTTTCTCAAGGTCTGTCTTCAGATATCTGTCAATCAAGATTACATGTTAAATTCCTTCAGCAAGGCATACAAATACCATTAATAAAATAATGAGGGCACCTCCGGTGGCAGTGTCAACTAATTAGCTCTTCTCTGAAACCCAACTGGTTTTCTAGGGACATTTCATCTTTCTTCTTCTTTGCTAAGGATCCAGCATCAGTCACACAGAGGTTGGCTTCCCTTCTTCTTCACAGGCCCATGGACCCAAATCCTTTCCTTGGCGTAAGTTGACACCCCCGCTTCTCCCCTGCTTTAAAATCTTTTTCTTATTAAACGTATTAAGCCGAAAACTACCATATGGACAGAGATAATTAAGAACTAGGAGCGAGCTTCAGCAAAGTCCGTGAGATTGACTTCTGAAGATCCATGAATAATACATTTGGGAGCGTATTTCCGGAGATCACAAGGAGATAGAACATCAGATATGTAGCAACAGAAGAATCCACTTGCAGGTTTTAAATATAGTGTGTGTGTGTGTGTGTGTGTGTGTGTGTATATATATACACACACACACACAGAGAGAGAGAGAGAGAGTGGTAGCTCTACTTAGGAACTTAATTCGTTCCGTGACCAGGTTCTTAAGTAGAAACGTTCTGAAGTAGAAGCCATTTTCCCATTGGAATCAATGCAAAAGAAAACAATGTGTGTATACTCATTAGGAAAGAAATAAAAGCTCAGAAATTGGGTGGGGGGAGGAGGAGGAAGAGGAGGAGGACGACAGTCGCTGCCGAAGGAAGGAGGTGAGGGGAATCAAAAAAATCCAAAACTTTAAGGCTTAAAAAAAAAAAGAGGGACTCTGAAGCAGCGCCCAACAAAAGGAAAAGGCTCCGTTCGCTCTGGACTGCCCAGAGCGAAGGGAGCGTTTCATTTCTCTGGGCCCTGGCAGAGGTTTATTCCCTCTCCAAGCGCCCAGAGAAAAGAAAATGCATTGTTCTCTCTGGACTGCCAAAGCCTCCTTAAGCGCCACCGAAAGGCTCCTCTGGCAGCCCAGAAAAGCCCGAGATGGCCGGGATTAAAGGGGGAATGGAAGGAAACTGGCCGGGCCTTCGTGCCGCTCTCAAATTTCCTGGAAGATTTTTCTGGTCTCTGCTTCTTAAGTAGAAAATGGCTCTTAAGTAGAGGCAAAAAAATCTTGAACACCCGGTGCTTATCTAGAAAAGGTCTTAAGTAGAGGGGTTCTTAGGTAGAGGGACCACTGTGCTGTGTAAATGATTATGAGCAGAAGCAGAAGCAGAAAAAGAAAATTCAACACTGAGTTTTGGAGGTCCAGTAACCCTTCGTTCACCCTGGCTTTGAGTTCCAGCTTCTGTTCATGTTCTCTTCCCTCCAACTGTCCAGATTAAACCGCTGTCAGCTCAAACATGTGAAAATGTATCTATCTGGATTCCAAGCAGAGTTGTTTAGATTTACTAACCGATCCAGCAAAAGAGATGAAACAGAATTCATTGCTTGCTTCATTATCATTGATTTATTGATTGAAAAAAATGATCAAGGATGGAAGGATGAGTCAACTTTGAGCCTACTGAGATTCGATCTGCCAAACTGCTGGCAGCCGGTGATCAGCAGAAGTAGCTTGCAGTACTGCACTCTGACCACTGCACCACTGAGGCTCGACGGACACTTGTCAGAAATGATGTAGGAGTTGGACTAGTAGAGGTCTTCAAATTTCTAGGTTCTATCATATCTCAAGACCTAATATCAATAATGTCATCAAAAAAGCACAACCAAGAATCTTCTTTCTGTGCCAACTCAGGAAGCTCAAACTGCCCAAGGAGCTGCTGATCCAGTTCTACAGAGGAATCACTGAGTCTGTCATCTGCACCTCCATCACTGTCCAACAAGACCGACACAGACTTCAGAGGAGAATCAGAACTGCAGAAGAAACAACAGCTGCCAACCTGCCTTCCATTGAGGACCTGTAGACTGCACGAGTCAAAAAGAGGGCAGTGAAAATATTGACTGACCCCTCGCATCCTGGACACAAACTGTTTCAACTCCGACCCTTAACACGTCGCTACAGAGCCCTGCACTGCAAGACAACTAGACACAAAGACAGTTTTCCCCCGAACGCCATCACTCTGCTAAATAAATAATTCCCTCAACACTGTCAAACTATTCACTAAAGCTTCACTACTATTACTACTAGTTTTTTCTCACCATTCCTATCATCCTTTTCCTCCCTCTTAGGACTGTATGACTGTGACTTTTTGTTTGTATCCTAAGATTTTTTATCAATATTGATTGTTTCCTCATTGCTTGTTTGACCTCTATGACGACCATTAAGTGTTGTACCACATGATTCTTGACAAATGTCTCTTTTTCTTTTATGTCCACTGAGAGCATCTGCACCAAAGACAAATTCCTTGTGTGTCCCATCACACTTGGCCAATAAAGAATTCTATTCTATTCTATTCTATTCTATTCTATTCTATGTTCTGTTCTATTCCATTCCATTCCATATTCCACAAGGTCCCTTCCAACTCTGTCTCTTTACAATATGCCAATTCCCCCCATCTGCCTCTCCTTGCAAATGATTTTACATAGTGGATATTATTCAAGAATAATATCATTATTCAGTAATGATATAAAGCAGATGACGAATCTCTCAAACTGTTGGTGTAATCCCAAAGGATTCGATCTATCAGAAAACACACACCGTTTAGAAGAAAAACTTCAGCGCAACCACCAGTTTTGCAATTCCACAAAGCATCCAAAACATGTTATTACATAAAGTGACTTATTTATGGATTCTTGGAATTCCAGACAGTGAAAAATACAATTGTAAGAAACTGATGAAAGCCAGACACATTTCATGGTAAATGGGAAGAGATCAAAAATTACATTTTCACATCAAGCATTTCAAGTATTTTCCTGCTATATAAGATTTTGTAAGGTTTGTGAACAAGAGTCAGCGTTGCTTATTCTGATAAACAATATCCCACCTTGGTGATTCCATACAAATCCCATGTTAATTCCACTTTTGTATTGCTTTCTGTTTTGTTCTTTCTTCTAATTGCCATTTGGTTCTTATTTTTTTTAAAAAGGTACCAAGAAAATAGTCTGTTGATTTATCTGTAGCTTTTCACTTTGCTACAGTTCTGTAAATTACATTCCATTAAACAGAATGAGCTTTTCTGTTTATCCTGCATATACAGAAGAAAAAATTATTCTCTGAAGAGAAGAAATAATAATTAAATCAATTTAGCATAATTTAAAATTGAAGGGGTCCAAAGACGGGCTACAAGATTGGTGGAAGGTCTTAAGCATAAAACCCATCAGGAGAGACTTCATGAACTCCATCTGTCTAGTCTGGAGGACAGAAGGGAAAGGGGGACAGGATCAAAACATATATGTTAAAGGGTTAAATAAGGTTCAGGAGATAAGTATTTTCAATAGGAAAATGAACACAAGAACAAGGGGGCACAATCTGAGGTTAGTTGGGGAAAAGATTAGAAGTAAGGTGAGAAAATATTATTGGACTGAAAGAGTAGTAGATGCTTGGAACAAACTTCCAGCAGACATGGTCGGTAAATCCACAGTAACTAAATTTAAATACGTCTGGGATAAACATAGATCCATCCTAAGAAATAGTATAAGGGCAGACTAAATGGACGGTGAGGTCTTTTTCTGCTGCCAATCTTCTATGTTTCTATATTTCTATATTTCTATAAATTGTTAGATTTCCGATCAGTTCAAAGCATTATAAAATAGCTTTTATTCTAGTCAGTAGGAAAATTTAAATGAGTTTCATATTAATGATTATAGATCTTAGAAAGGCAGCATAAATGTTCCAAAATAAAGTAGACTGAAAGAATGTGGACTAAAATATTATGAAATATTGGGATATTAGAATTATTTTTAAAAAATGCCTTAGCTAAAAAGCAATCCTACATCACTGAATTCTAAGCTGTTGAGGAACCGAAATGCTGATTTAATAGCAGCTAAAATGTTAAGATAATTGAGAACTAAGGCAGATAACTATGGTAAAAGCATTAGGATAGACCGAACAGTGGTTAATAAGTGCAAAATGTAATGATTACACCTTGCAAACTGAAACAGTTGAACAAAAAAGGCGTAGCGCTCTTAGGAGTCATTATAACCTATCAGTAAATTCACAGAACAAGGATTCTGTCCCTTAGATTTTCATGGGGGGAAAAAATCTGACCAGTTCCTTTTCACAGTCTGTGGAAATTCTCAGGTACCGAAGATCCTCTTTCAAGAGACAAAATAGATTTTCTTTGCTTTTCCCTGAAGACATTGACCCCCTCAGAGAGGGTCCGCAACTTGGGTGTCCTCCTCGATCCACAGCTCACATTAGAACAACATCTCTCAGCTGTGGCGAGGGGGGCGTTTGCCCAGGTTCGCCTGGTGCACCAGTTGCGGCCCTATTTGGACTGGGACTCACTGCTCACAGTCACTCATGCCCTCATCACCTCGAGGTTCGACTACTGTAATGCTCTCTACATGGGGCTACCTTTGAAAAGTGTTCGGAAACTTCAGATCGTGCAGAATGCAGCTGCGAGAGCAGTCATGGGCTTACCCAGGTATGCCCATGTTTCACCATCACTCCGCAGCCTGCATTGGCTGCCGATCAGTTTCCGGTCACAATTCAAAGTGTTGGTTATGACCTTTAAAGCCCTTCATGGCACTGGACCAGAATATCTCCGAGACCGCCTTCTGCCGCACGAATCCCAGCGACCGATTAGGTCCCACAGAGTGGGCCTCCTCCAGGTCCCGTCAACTAAACAATGCCGGTTGGCGGGCCCCAGGGGGAGAGCCTTCTCTGTGGCGGCACCGGCTCTCTGGAACCAACTCCCCCCGGAGATCAGGACTGCCCCTACTCTTCCTGCCTTCCGTAAACTCCTCAAAACCCACCTTTGCCGTCAGGCATGGGGAAACTAAACATCTTCCCCTGGGCACGTTGAATTTATATATGGTATGCTTGTGTGTGTGTGTATGTTAGTATAGGGGTTTTTCTTAAATTTATAATATTTTAATTAATTGGATTAATGTATTGGATTGTCTTTTCACTTGTTGTGAGCCGCCCCGAGTTTTCGGAGAGGGGCGGCATACAAATCCAAATAATAAATAAAATAAATAATAATAAATAAATTTCTCTTGTCACCCAAGAAGCTTTTTCAGTTCTGACTGAAGGGAGAGGAATGGAAGATGACTGCAAGTACAGTATGTCAATCATACTTGACTGTCAATCAAGTATAGGATAGTAGTTTATATAAACATAACATAGAAAGTAATGATAAAAAAAGACAATAGGGCAGGGACGGTAGGCACAATGGTGCGCTTATGCACGCCCCTTACAAAGGGGGAGAGGTCGACTGTAGACGGTCTGATTTATTTCTTCACCCAACTCCAAGATTTTGGGGTTCGGTGAAGGAACAACAGAATCTTACTCCACCAGACTTGATGCCTCCCTTGGTGCCTTACTCCACCAGACTAGGTAGGGTAGGGCATTCCAGGCGTTGACCCCTCTATTGTTGAAGTCGTATTTTCGGCAGTCTAGTTTGGAGTGGTTTAAATTTAGTTTGAATCTATTGCGTGCTCGTGTGTTGTTGCAGTTGAAGGTGAAGTAGTCATTAACAGGAAGGACACTTGGGTATATGATTTTGTGAACTATGGTTAGATCAGTTTGGAGGCAATGTAGTTGTAAATTGTCTAATTTCAGTATTTCAAGTCTGGTGGAGTAAGGGGGGTTTTTTTGCGGGAGAAGGAATGAAGGACTCTTCTTGTGAAATATTTCTGACTCTCTCGATTGCATTAATTTAATTTAATTTATATTAATTTTGTATGCTGCCCCTCTCCAAAGACTCTTAAACTAAAGGAATTGTTGTGAGTGGTCCACATCCGGCTCAGCTGATCATGGATTTTGAGGACCAGGAGACAGGTGATTACTGGCATCGCAGGCCAGTGTTTCTGTCACCTGAGTCTGAGAGTGAGAGTGAAGGGGAGCTGGAGACTGGGGAACCACCAGAGACTGTAGAACCTCTAATTATGGTATTGTCTGACTCAGAGGACGATGGGGACTTGGAGAATGCAAGGATAAGGAGAATGAGATATATGGTATTAATGTTTCACTAGAAGGGGTAAATAGATCTATGGGACATTTGGTCACACCTTGGCATTATATAAGGACAGGCGAAATGTCTTCAAGGAAAAACAAAGAAAACCAATTTTCCTTTGGTTCCTTTTCACTGTTACTCGGTGCTCTTGTGGAAGTCTTACGGTATCACAGTTCACTGAAAAGGCGAAGAACTGGAGACGGAGTATCATACTCTAACAATGAACATCTACTTTACACAGAGGGGGGTGTATTTCCATCTTGATTTGCACCGTGAAATGTAACTGAGCATCAAATAGGCAAACGCATAAAACGTCTGCAGCGTTTGTTAAGGAAATGCATTATTCAGGCCTGGCCCATCTGTAAATCTATATTTGTGTTGCCAACAGATGAATCAGCCTCCGTGTGATCAGCACCAGAAAACTGTCCAAAGCCAGAATCCTCTGACAAGTATCTTCAGAAAGAAAAGGTCAGTCACGGTTGTCAACAGAAGGCGTCGTAGGATGATAAATGAGGACATCAAAATGTGTTCAGTTCTGGAATTCAGAAATAAGGGGTTTTTTTTATTTGCTAAAAAAGAGATTGGCTTCAAGGGAAGAAATATCAGGAAATACTATTTCCTGATATCATTATTAGAGAGGCTGTCTCAGGGTTCTGACCGATTCTCCAACGCCCCTGAGGGCAAGACAACAAGTAGTAGGCTCCTCAAGGACAGGTGCAATCTAGAAAAAGAGCCGGGGTGCCGCAATGGTTAGAGTGCAACACTGCAGGCTACTTCAGCTAACTGCTACCTGCAGTTCAGCAGTTGAAATCTCACCACCGGCTCAATGTTGGTTCAGCCTTCCATCCTTCCGAGGTGGGTCAAATGAGGACCCAGATTGTTGGGGGGCAAGAGGTTGATTCCAGTGATGGGTGGCTGCCTGAAAGAGGGAGGGGGCGACACAGTTGGGGGTAGTAAATTTAGGCCCTATTTATTGAATACTCGATAGCTTTTTTAATTGCCCTTCCTTTTCTAGTACCTTATGATCCTTAATTACTTTTAAAATAGGAAATAATTAAATAGCATGTTTTTACCCATCAATGATTTAATCATTTTAATTATTATCTAGAATGGCTAGCTTTTATAGCAATGAAAGAAAATTGAGCTACTTTTTTATTATTATTATTATTATTTATTAGATTTGCATCTTCGGGTCTCTGCTGCGCACATGTACGCATGTCCATGCATCCACACATTCAGGCATGCTCGCAAATGCACACATGCACCTTTCAATTTGGACGCGCACGGAGGTGCAATTTGGGCACTCGGTGTCTAAAAAGTTCACCCTCCCGGCTGTAGAGTTCGAAGAAGCAAAGAGAAACGTGAAATTTGTCTTCTGCTCAAGGCAACTCAGGTTCCAATGAAAGCATCGCAGCTGACCGTTTGCTCCCTGTTGGAAAACATCCAGTGCAACGTAGCCATTGTATCTCCGGTTCGTCGGCTGCAAAAATAAAATCTCTTTTCCCAGCCTCCAAACAGGCAGGCAGGTGTTTGCCTTTCTCTAAGGCCTGGCCATGATTTCAAGTTTTTCACGACTCCTTGGAGAAGAGTGGAGAGATAGTGTGGCAAGCGTCTCCCACACAAAACCTGGCTCTGCAAACAAGAGACGCACAACCCACACCTACGCCAACATCGGGGTTTTTTTTTTTTTTTAAAAAAAGCAGCAGATCAAGTGCAGAGCAATCAAGCGCTCGCCCCAAGTAGACAGAGCTAAAATACACTTTTTAATTGTTCCGCTATTACAACTCGGGTCCGACTGAATCCGGCATCCCCCCACTCAACCCTGCTCATTATGTTCCTCCGCGAGGGAGAATCAGAAGTGTTGCCAAGCTGTGGAGACGTGCACACTTATGTACATAGTCTGATGCATCAGCAGTTTTTTTCGAAGCCTGGAATGGAGCAGGTAAAAGATGCCCATGAAACAATGCGAAAGCGCAGCTCCACCTTGGGGCATTCTGTTCCAAAGGATCAAACTGGAAACAATATTAATAATGGGAGTGCAGAAGAGGTGGGTTCCTACCAGTTCGGTCCGGTTCTATAGAACCGTTAGTACAGTGGTTCTCAACCTGTGGGTCATACCGTTGTACTGTCAAACTATTTACTAAGTCTGCACTACTATTACTAGTTTTTTTCTCATCATTCCTATCACCCATCTCTTTATGACTGTATGGCACTAACTTGTTGCTTGCATCCTTAAGATTCATATTAATATATTATATATTATATTAATATATTAATATTAATATAATGTTAATGAGTCTGTTATCTGCACCTCTATAACTGTCTGGTTTGGTGCTGCAACCCAACAGGACCGACACAGACTTCAGAGGAGAATCAGAACTGCAGAAAGAACAATGGCTGCCAACCTGCCTTCCATTGAGTCAAAAGAGGGCGGTGAAAATATTGACTGACCCCTCGCATCCTGGACACAAACTGTTTCAACTCCAACCCTCAAAACATCACTACAGAGCACTGCACACCAAGACAACTAGACACAAGGACAGTTTTTCCCCAAACGCCATCACTCTGCTAAACCAATAATTCCCTCAACGCTGTCAGACTTTTTACTAAATCTGCACTTCTATTTCTACTAGTTTTTCCCATCATTCCCATCATCCTTTTCCTCCCACTAAGGACTGTGTGACTGTAACTTGTTGCTTGCATCCTAAGATTTTTATTAATATTGATTGTTTCTTCATTGCTTATTTGACCCCTATGACAATCATTAAGTGTCGTACCACATGATTCTTGACAAATGTCTCTTTTTCTTTTATGCACACTGAGAGCATCTGCACCAAAGACCAATTCCTTGTGCGTCCAATCACACTTGACCTATAAAGAATTCTATTCTATTCTAAATGAGGATCCAGATTGTTGGGGGCAACGTACGCTAACTCTGTAAACTGCTTAGAAAGGCTGTAAAGCCCTGTGAAGCCGTCCGTAAGTCTACATGCTATTGCTATAGTTAATGTTCTCTTTTGGGTATGCACAAAATCTGCCTGCCAAATGAAGCTTTCCCCGCTCCAAAATGCAGGTTAGCTGCTTGGGGGAAACTCTCTTCTCCTGTGGAGGAAGGGGGGGGAAGAAAGAGCCCCCCTTGTAAAATCTGGCATTCACTGCCTTTGCTAGGACTGAGGGCGACCTCGTGGCATTTACACAAGCTGCATTAGAGGGCCCTGGCCTTTAAGTAGCCACAAAGGCAGCCAGCACATAGGAGGAACGGAAGGGACTAAAATTGGAAGAGAGAGAGAGAAAAATAAGATGGATGGATCGGGTTATTAAAAGAGCAAAGCTCTATTTGGAAACACAATTTGGGGCTCGTAAAGTCCAAAGCACACACACACACACAAGATGTATTGCAAGGGGACTAAGAAAAAAAACAACCCAAGATAATACATAATTATAACGGGGAGGGGGGGGATGAACCATGCAGATGTGAGTAAAATAATGTTATTCGATATTAAAGCGCTGAGGTGCTACTGCTAAATCACAAAAATCTTTTTATTAGTAGCGTTTCAGATTTTTCCGGCTGTCCCGTTGAACCAAAATGGCAAGTTAGAGCAGTGTTTCCCAAGGTATCTGGACTTCAACTCCCAGAATTCCCCACCCAGCATTCGCTGGCTGGGGAATTCTGGGAGTTGAAGTCCAAATATCTTCAAGTGGCCAAGGTTGGGAAACACTGAGTTAGAGTGTGGTGTCTCAGTAGGGTGCATGTAAGTATATGTCTACTGTCAATCTTCTATGTTTCTAATCAATAAATAAAAAATAAAATGCTGCGCTTGAAAGCTTCAGATGGTGGCAGCCCTTAAGTCAAAGCCTTGCTGAAGTTTTATGCAAAGACCCAAACTCCACAGTCTCCTTTGACGTCAGCTCTGCTCCTGCTGTTACCATCTTCCTTGTCTCACCTATATTTCTGAGGTCTCTTGTCATCCTTCATGCCTCCACTTCCCAGATCTGACCCTTCGCTCTTCTCACCTGGCTCCCCAGTAAGGTGTTGCTGCTACTGATATATATATAAACACCTTGCACTCCCTTTCACACAACCTCGGTTCTCACTCCAAAATGAGGTCCATGAAACCCAAAATACATGACCTTTAATTACCATGCATGTTTACTGACTGATGGACTGGTAACTTTAGGTCCACCCAAGTTATTTATCTACACAATTTAAATGTTTTCCAACCTGCCCACCCCCCAAACACACTATGTTCCTCCTGGCTCACAAAATGTATAATTAAATAAAGAGCTTTATGCACGTGGAGGTGAAATGATACTTACAGGGTGCGTTCCAAAGGTAATACAATTGAATTTCCCACGCCATTCCTATTGGTCGGAGTGGGACCGAAGGACTTGGAGTAGGTGGGCTAAGCTTTGCCCCGAAACCAGTCTCAGTGCTCTCCAAGCTGTGGAAGTGGCAGGACGTCAGTTATTGTAAATCTCTGCGCACTGACCGTGTCACAAAAAAAATGAAATCAGAAACTTCAAGTGAACTTTTGCAACGTATAGAAATTGAACCTGATTATTTGGACAACGTCTTCACTGCTGATGAAACCTGGTTTTTTGAATATGATGCAGAAACAAAACGCCAAAGCTCTGAGTGGCACACTGACCAGTCCCCCAAGCCCAAAAGGGCAAAATGAGCAAATCAAAAGTGAAAACAACGCTCATTGTCCTTTTTGACAGTAAAGGAGGGGTCCATAAGGAGTTTGTTCCTCAAGGACAGACAGTTAATGCTGCCTACTATGTGGATGTGCTAGAAAGACTCCGAAAAAGGGTCATCAGGACAAGAAAAGACATCTCCGCTACCTGGCAACTCCATCACCACAACGCGCCTTGCCACAACGCGCTACGAGTCCACGACTTCCTGACCAAACACCAGGTGCCAATGCTGCCCCACTGCCCCTATAGTCCTGACGTCACCCCAGCAGACTTCTTTTTGTTCCCTCAAATTAAGGCAGCCCTGAAAGGAACCCGTTTTTCATCCATGGAAGAGATCCAATCAGCCGTGACGAAGACCTTGTGAGAGGTCCCCGAAGACGCCTTCCAGGGCGCATATCGGTCATGGCAGAGTCGCTGGAAAAAATGTGTAGAGGCCCAAGGACAGGACTTTGGAGAATTTTAAGTGTTTGTGCAAATCTGTTCAATAAATTACTTTTTAAAAAATGCATTACTTTTGGAACGCACCCTGTATGCATTTTTTTAGCATGAACTGGAAAACACACTGAATTCCAATTCCCCCTTTACTTAATTGGTTGCTTCTGATTCGGATCAGTGTTTTAGAACTGGTAGCAGTAATTTCCTCCCCACTTGCCAAACTGGGAGCTTTAATCATTGGTGCTGCCATCTTGGGTTTTTTGCTTCTGTGCATGCGCAGAAGATGGGTTTTCAGCACTGTGCCCATCCACACAGCCCAGGAAGAAACAAACTGGTGGCGAGGTAAGATAGAACCCATCCCTGCTAAGACCATTTTGCAAATTAAGGTGTTTTAAAAAAAAGAAAAAAGCTTCTGGAGGTAGCTCATATCACCTTACCTTTCAATCCCTCAAAGCTTAAAGAAGAAACAGAGTTGGGGAAAACACCAGATATCTTGCAGAAATGCTTACAGTTGAAACACACTTTGCAAGCTAAGACGGACTCAGAAAGTAGCCTGCACCGTTGGGTTATCTAGGTCAGCCCTCTACCCGTGCTGGCAGTAGCTGTGTTATTTTTGTAATAATTGAAAACACCCCCAGTGGAGCAGAGAAGGAAAACTTTATTAGTCGAGGGAAACCTAAACTGGCTGCAGCCTATTTTAGCCACTATTAATAAACAGACAATACCAAAGCAAACCGATCTACTCCAAAACGCCAGGTCAGAATTAGCAAACTGGATAATCAGGCAATATTTCTAAAACTCCCAATGCCAAGAACAGCATATGTCTCATTGTAACAAATTTGCTCAGAATAAACAAAATATTTTTTAAAAAATATATTTTTAAAGGGGGGGATGGGTTTCCACTTATAGTAAGACAGTTTCCTTTGTTGCAATAAGCCATTATTGCAACAAAGAAGAAATTGCTTTATTGCAATTTCTTTGCAATAAGCAAATACAGTACATCCTGCTAAATAGATACAGTAATAATAATACCAAACTAAGCCTATTTGTTCTCCTCTCTCATCCAGGACTGGTTGCAGTCGGGTGTCTAAGACCTCGGTCCTTCTCCCCTCCCAAAAGGAGGCCAGGGGTCATCTGACATAAACTGGGCGAAACCAGGCTTAATAGCACCGACTGAACTCCAAATACAAACTGAATACTCAAATTATCACAGATAACCCCCACTCGGTTAAAGACCTCGGTATACTAATAACTAAATATCTAAGTGCCAAAGCCCACTGCAACAATATAGCCAAGAAGGCTTCAAGAGTTGTAAACTAATCCTACGTAGCTCCTCCACTCGAAACAGAATCCCCTACAAAACTAGACTTTCAATCCTGGGAGCTAGAAAGCCTAGAACTAAGACGCCTTAAACAAGATCTAAGTATTGCCCACAAGATCATATGCTGCAACGTCCTGCCTGTCGGCGACTGCTTCAGCTTCAACCACAACAACACAAGAGCACACAACAGATTTAAACTTAATATTAACCGCTCCAAACTTGACTGTAAAAAATATGACTCCAGTAACGTAGTTGTCGAAGCATGGAACTCATTACTGGACTCCATAGTGTCATCCCCAAACCCCCAACCCTTTACCCTTAGATTATCCACGGTTGACCTCTCCAGATTCCTAAGAGGTCAGCAAGGGGCGAGTACAAGTGCACTAGAGTGCCTTCCGTCCCCTGTCCTATTGCTCTCCTATATCTCCTATACCTTTCTTCTATTCCTATATCTCTTCTTCTATTCTTTCATTGATATGTTCTATTACTATATCTTCTTTTCTCTTCTTTCTTAGATATATTTTACTATGAGTATCTCCTCTATAACCTTCATCATGCATTTTACTATGTGTTTACCCACTAAAACCCTCATTGTGTATTGGACAAAATCAATCAATAAAAATAAATAAATACTGCATCCACTTTGGGTCACCACACTATAAGAAAGATGCTGAGACTCTAGAAGGGACCGCAGACTAAAACCTATTATTATTATTATTATTATTATTATTATTATTATTATTATTATTATTATTATTATTATTATTATATTATTATTATTATTATTATTATTATTTTATTATTATTATTTATTAGATTTGTATGCTGTCCCTCTCCGTGGACTCGGGGCGGCTCACAGCAATAACAAAGACAATGTAAGAACAAATCTAATAATTTAAAAAACACTAAAAACCCCATTATTAAAAGCAAACAAACACACAAACATACCATGTATAAACTGTAAAGGCCCGGGGGAGATGTCTCCGTTCCCCCATGCCTGATGGCAGAGATGGATCTTAAGAACTTTACGAAAGGCAAGAAGGGTGGGGGCAGTTCTGATCTCTGGGGGGAGCTGGTTCCAGAGGGACAGGGCCGCCACAGAGAAGGCTCTTCCCCTGGGTTCCACCAAACGACATTGTTTAGTCGATGGGACCTGGAGAAGGCAGCTCGCTGGGATGCGATACATACAATAGTTCATAGAACGATTACGTTTAGCAGCATAATAGTTCTATGAACCAGTATTAATTTAATAATACCCTCTTGGTCTGATCTTCTCCATAGTAGGTAGAGCCAACCTCCAAGAATAGGGGATGACCACGTCCCTTCAGCCAATAATAGAAAAGCCTCCCTCGCCTCTCTGCCCCCACTCCATGCACATGCACAAGATTTTGGCCTGTTTTCGCTTCTGCGCATGCAGGAAATTTTTGTCAGGGGACGTGCGTGAATACAGGAGATTTTGGGCTGTTTTTGCTTCTGAGCATGCACAGAAGCCAATGAAAAAATAACCTCACCAGATTTTGCTTCCTGTGCATGCACAGAAGAAGAAACACACTGGGATGCACACATGCGCACACAAGACACCCAAGGTTGCATGTGCAGTGCACCAGTGGCAGTGGAAGCAACCCACCCCTGGTTGTAACGTCCCCCACTGGAATTGAGGCCCTGGCACAGGGGCCCTGTCACCAACAGCTGGCCCAGGGCTTGTCCCCTCCAGCTTGACCGCCCCAACTGACCACCCTGCCGCCTCTGTCCCCATGCCCTTATACCTGTTTTTGACAGCTGAGAGGCTTGGAAGGGGCGCTGGCTTGCACGGCCTGCCTCCATTCACCAAACTTCTGTCCAGGGCCCAGGGCCACCTCGCATACTTACCTCAGGACTGCTGGTCTTCAGCTCCGCAGAGACTTCTGAGGGAACAGAGGCCATCTTGATTGCCTTGAGGGCAGTGGTGGCCATTTTGAAGCAACTCAAGGCAGTGGCCATATTGAATGCCCTTGCGAGGGCAGCAACTATCTTGAGGCAACTAAGGGCACGGCCATCTTTTCTTTGCCTTTTCCAACCTGTGGAAGCCATTCTGAAGCCGATTGCCAGGCCAGTGACCATTTTGAATTGCATCCTGAGGGCAGTCACCATTTTGTTGCCATCAAAGTGTGGGCGGTGGCCATTTTGAAGGCTCCAACAGCGGCCATTTGGAATGCCCAATAAGTCTGGCAGCCATTTTGATTGGCTCAAAGTGTGGGCAGTGGCCATTTGGAATGCTGTATTTCTCCTGTTCTATATTGTAACAGTTTACATTTATACATTTAAGTGGCAATATTTTCTTTGTTTTATTAATACACATATGTATGTTAACTCCCCCCTCCGTCCCCAGAGTAGATGTATTAAGCTTTTGCCATTCATAACTGGTAACAAAGTTCATGTCATCAAGCCATCTACTGCAGCATTTGAATATCAAAACAAATTAAAAAAACAGTTGTTCTTCTCCATCCTAGAATATCGGTGCACTATTATTAATCCAGTATTTTGCATTGATGCCATATCTGAATTGGGCAATCGGGACCTTTAAGCCATATGTTGTCCATCCCAATTAGCACTTGACTAAGTGTCCTTTCTCAATAGGAAAAGGGCAAGAGCTGAGCTTTATAACTTCTGCAAGCGAAATTATGCCCATCGCTGAATTATGCCTCCTCTGAAATAGCTAATATGATTTTGTTTATTAAAGATACTCTATTGAATCAGCAAATCTTTAAAAAGCCCATGCCAGCAATCACAAAATATTTTAACTATAGAAGCTCTTGAACCACCTGCCTGCCTCAGAGGGCAGCCATCTTTTCTTTGCCTTTTTTAACCAGTGGCAGCCATTTTGAATGCTGGCTGGGGAATTCTGGGAGTTAAAGTCCAAATATCTTCAAGTTGCCAAGGTTGGGAAACACTGGTGTATATGACAGTATAGTCAGTTTTGGGGGTTTATTGATTAGCTAATCAGGGTTTTACTGTTTTTTAGTGTTTTATATTTGACTTCCACTGTATTATTGTACCATTTTACTGCTGTAAGCTGCCCTGAGTCGCATGGGATTGGACGGCACATAAACCAAATAAATTAAATTAAATTAAATTAAAATTTGAAGCCGATTGCTAGCCCGGTGGCCATTTTGAATTGCATTCTGAGGGCAGTGGCCATTTTGTTTGCCTTAAAGTGAGGATGGCAGCCATTTTGAAGGCTCCAAAAGGCCAGCTACCATTTTGAATGTCCCAATAAGGGTGGTGGTCATTTCAATTGCCTCAAAGTGTGGGCAGTGGCCATTTTGAATGCCCAAATAAGTGTAATGACCATTTTGAATTGCATTCTGAGGGCAGTGGCCATCTTGTTGGCATCAAAGTGTGGGCAGTGGCCATTTTGTTTGCCTTAAAGTGAGGACGGTGGCCATTTTGAAGGCTCCAAAAGGGCAGCTACCATTTTGAATGTCCCAATAAGGGTGGTGGTCATTTCAATTGCCTCAAAGTGTGGGCAGTGGCTATTTTGAATGGCCCAATAAGTGTGGTGGCCATTTGAATGTCTCAAAATGTGCGCTGCAGCCATTTTGAGTGTCCCAATAATGGTGGCGACCATTTTGGAGGCTTCATTGATGCCATGAGTTGCCATAGACGCTTGAGGCCTACTACCTTTTTGTGCAAATTCCAATCCAAGGTTTGAAATTATATAAAAAGCTGCCAAGTGTTGCTCACGTTGAGGACTGGCTGCTTATCGCTGAGGCCAACAAACCAACATGGTATCATCCAAATCACATCATGCCACAACTCTGGCTGAGTGACTGAGCCTTCGGGCTCCTCCAAGACAGGGCTTTTAGGCAAAGAGCCTTCCAAGAGGGCCGCAGCTCCCTCCAAGCCTCCCAGGGTCACTAAGAAGGATGTCCACCATTCATTAATTGTTTTTCTTTAATATTTATATTGTTGTAAGCTGCCCTGAGTCCTTTGGAATTGGCCAGCAAAGAAGTTGAAATAAATAAACATAGAAACATAGAAATATAGAAGACTGACGGCAGCAAAAGACCTCATGGTCCATCTAGTCTGCCCTTTTACTATTTCCTGTATTTTATCTTACAATGGATATATGTTTATCCCAGGCATGTTTAAATTCAGTCACTGTTGATTTACCAACCACGTCTGCTGGAAGTTTATTCCAAGCGTCTACTACCCTTTCAGTAAAATAATATTTTCTCATGTTGCTTTTGATCTTTCCCCCCAACTAACTTCAGATTGTGCCCCCTTGTTCTTGGGTCCACTTTCCTATGAAAAACACTTCCCTCCTGTGTTGTAATCATAGGTTCAAGTTTGTTCCAAGCATCTACTACTCTTTCAGTAAAATAATATTTTCTCATGTTGCTTTTGATCTTTCCCCCAACTAACTTCAGATTGTGCCCCCTTGTTCTTGTGTTCACTTTCCTATTAAAAACACTTCCTTCCATAAATAAATGATAGATAGATAGATAGATAGATAGATAGATAGATAGAGGATGAATAAATAAATAAATAAATAAATAAATAAATAAATAAATAAATAAGCTAACTGTGTTCAAATGATGATGTGTTTGTAAGTAAGGCTTATAACATTGTCTATGTATTGAGAGTATTGACTGATGCAACTGTGTAGGACTAGCATTGTTCTTGACTAAAGTATCTGCCAAAGTAAAAGAAATATGTATGTATTTAATGCATGTGGTTATCTGAATTACTACTTTTATCTCTGGATATCTGCCACCTCGACATTTCCTCTCTGCATCCTTGGTAACTCAAGGGTTACTCTGCACACTGGTGCTGTTACCTAATTTAGAATAGAACAGAATTCATTTATTGGCCAAGTGTGATAGGAGACACAAGGAATTGGTCTTTGGTGCAGATGCTCTCAGTGTGCATAAAAGAAAAATATTCATTTGTCAAGAATCATATGGTACAACACTTAACGATTGTCATAGGGGTCAAATAAGCAATGAGGAAACAAACAATATTAATAAAAATTTTAGGATGCAAGCAACAAGTTTGTTTCATGTAAGAAAATCAACAAGCTCCGAGAACATCAAGGACCCGTCAACCTTGAGCTATAGCTCTTCCCTTCTCTCCTTGTTTATTTACTCCTTTATTACTGGCTATATAACACCCAATTCAACATTGCGACCTTCAAATTTATTAAAATCTGCTCTTCATTTGTTCATAAAAGTGACAGAGCTCCTCCTTACTTCTTTATTTCTACAAAAGCCATCCCGACAGCATGTTATTCTGACATTTAATTTTTTTAAAAAAAATGTCAGCTTTAAATCGTACACCATTCAAAGGCAATGGATAAACTTTGGGCTGGGGCTTCACGCCCAGAGAATGAAGACCTTTGTTTCTTAAGGAACCTAGACATTAATCACATCATTTGCATGCTTGGCATATTCATCATTCACATCAATTTTTGAAAAAATATTCTGCAGCGAATGATTTAAAGTAGATAATCTGATTATGTAAATGAGGGCAATGTATGCAAATAACATTAATTGTTTAAATTTGGGTTTAACGGGCTATTAGTTTTAATGGAACTTTTTCTCCCAACAGATTGATAAATAGAAGCTTTACTGTATACAGATATGTGAATTTAGAAATTTGTGCGTGATTTTCTGCTTGTGTTTGTGTGTGTGTACGCTGCACTTAAATTCCAAAATTCCTTTTTCATCCCAGTTGCTTGTGTTTGTGGTATACAAAGATATAACAACATTTATATACATGATACTAGTAAGAGAAAAACATTAGGACAGGCGTCAGAAGGCACACTGGTGCACTTATGCACGGCCCTTACTGACCCCTTAGGAATCGGGAAAAGTCAACAGTGGATAGTCTAAGGGGAAGGTTTGGGGGTTAGGTGAGGATACGACAGAGTCTGCAGCAACTATTTGGTTGCTAAAGTCGTATTTCCTGCAGTAGAGTTTAGAGCAATTTCTTTTAGGTTTGTATCTGTTGTGTGCTCGAGTGTTGTTGTGGTTGAAGCTGAAGTAGACGTTGAAGGGAAGGGCATTGTAGCAGATTATTTTATGGGCTATGCTTAGGTTGTGTTTAAGACGACGTAGTTCTAAGCTTTCTAAACCTAGGATTGTAAGTCTAGTTGTGTAGGGTATTCTGTTGCGAGTGGAAGAGTGGAGGGCTCTATCTCTATTGATAGATAGATAGATAGATAGATAGATAGATAGATAGATAGATAGATAGATAGATAGATAGATAGATAGATAGATAGATAGATAGAGATATCTATCTACATCTATCTATATATATATTGCACCCACAATCATTTGACCCAAGGATGGAAGGCTGAGTCAACTTTGAGCCTGGTGGGATTCGATCTGCCAAACTGCAGGCAGCTGGTGATCAGCAGGAGTTGGAAGGGACCTTGCAGGTCATCTAGTCCACCCCCTGCCCTAGCAGGAGACCCTACATCAGCCTCTACCGAGGATCAAGAGTGTAAGGAGAACTTCTGACACCCTTTCCAGATCCTGTTACAGAAGAGTATCTTGTGGGTCTTAAAAGACAAAGAATCGGGGCCATTTGTAAAAATACAACCCAGAGGTTTTGGGGGGGTTTCCAAGCCAGAATCCAGTCAATTAAAATCCAACATTAAATTGGCACCAAATCAAGGTCAATGGAATTCATAAAGGATTTGACTTGGAACAGGTGTGGAAATGCAATGATTCTAAACTGATGGTGCGTTTCACTCTGCCTGCTCTTCTCCTACCGACACAAAGACCATCTTTAGTGGTGGCAAACTTGGTCTTTCCCAGAAATGCTGAGAAAAAGTCTAGATTGCAGACTTTGGGGAATGGCTAAAGGCCTTCTTTTCCGAGACAATTCCAGAAACAGTTTCATATTTTCAAATGTCCGTACATTTTATGATGGCCATTGATTTAACTGGAGGTGTCGTTATTAAGCATGACCATTTTTTTAAAAAAAACCTTCTGCTGTCAGTTTTATCTACAGCTTTATTGCATTGTTTATTTTATATTTTTAGCTTCATTGTACATTAGCCAGAAAACTTGATTACAAAGCAGTATAAAACAAAAAAAGTAATAAAATAAGGTAATAAAGAAGCAAATAAAAATGAATAAAATGCCCCCCGGTGCCTCTTTCCGTGCAATTCACTCTTTGGACAAACAAAACTTTCAACAAACTTTACAGCAGTTCTGCATATACGTGGTTTTTTACTAGTGCCAAATGCCAGACTTAGTCCCTTGATCAGCCCTTGCCATTCTTCCCTCTGTTTGAAACAAACTTCAGAGAGTCTGTTAAGGAGTGTGCAAAATAACCTCTTAGTAGTCAAAGATACACATACACAGAGGAAACGTGGAGGTGGCAAATATCCAGCTGACAGCCCGGAGATACGAGTAATAATTCAGTAATACAGTCCAGATACAGTACATTAAGTGTATAAAATATTATTTACTTTGGCAAATATCTTAGTCAAGAACAGTCCGTGTCACACACAATTAAATCAGTAAATGCATTTGCAAAAATATAAGCCCTATTTGCTTAGCTGACACATACATAAACCAGCATTTGAACACACAGTTCTTACTACAGCAGAAATAGCAGAAGGAGTCAGAGAGAAACAGAGAGAGTGAATCATGCTTCTGGCTCCCTCTTGTGGCAATCCGTAACACCACCTCATAAAGCAATAGTGTTCTATCACATGTAAGCATACATTGTTAGTTTATGTTTACATATTGCCAAACCCAGCTAGTTATGAACATAGCACTTACAGAGTCCCTCGTGTACAACCAACATTGAGCCAAAAATTTCTGTTGTTAATTCCAAGTGAATTCTGCCTCATTTTATGACCTTTCTTCCCACTGTTTTTTTTAAATAAATGAATTTTATTGATTATAAAAAAAGAAAAAAACAAGCAAACATAACACATAGGACATAACAAAACATTAAATGAACATTTCCAAAATGTGAACTGTACACATCACAAAAGTAAAAACTTAATGCCTTCCCACTGTTATTAAGTGAATTACTATACTTGTTAAGTTAGTAACGTGGTTGTTACTTCCCCCATTGACTTCACAGGCCGGAAGTCAGGGTGATCCAACATAAAAAACATGTAACCCTTCTCTGGTACAGAGCTGAAGGGATTGGATACTGTAGCCTAGAGGTTAATTCTCTGCCTTGCAAGGCCAAGGTTGCAAGTTGTAGTCCCAGTGCGGGTATGGCTAGCTGATGAGGCCAAAATAAGGCTGAAATAGATCTATCCTAGTCTCCCTTAATTTTCAAATTCAGCAAAAACATGTGACACACACACAAACACACTCAAATATATATATACTGTATATGGCAAATTCTGTACCATTACCATGAATGTTTTATTTAATGCAACATATTTGGATGGTGTCAAAAAAAACATCAAGTATTTTATGTTTAAATTAATTTCCTCACTCCTACTG